>NW_008582624.1:1813-51102 GCF_000691845.1 Merops nubicus | reverse complement strand
GAGGGGGGAGCCCAGGCGGGGACCGGGAGGAGAGCCGGAGGGTTAACAGGGACCGCGGTGTGCCCGCTCCGTGAGCCAAGAAGGTTTCGAGGGTTCGCACCACCCGGCCAAAAACGGAGGGAAAAGAGGAAAAAAAACCCCAATACTCTCCTTGCTTGTAGCGTGTGAAGAAAAGCCTTGAAAATGTAGGTGAAGAGTACGTCCGTGGAGTGTTGTCGGGTATGCGGAGAGCCCGTGTGCTGGCGTGAGAGGTTGTGCCGGCTCCACAGGATGCTCCTGCCTCGTGTGCTGTAGCAGCTCTAGCTGGAAGCTCTGCGAGGGAGCCATGAAATACCTAGGGCATAGACCTGGAGTGCTTGCCTTGGGATCCCCTGTAGCCAGGTTTGCTTCTGCAGGAAGCTGGAGGTGCTGTTCCTGGCTTGCTTTCCTCATGAGGAGGGAATCGCGTGTGTGGGTTTGGAGCAGGAGCTGCACTTGCTGTCAGGTTGCATTGTACTGCAGCCTTTGAGCACCTCGCAGCGCCGGTGGCTTTTGGGGGGCACAGAGCAGGGACTCTGGCAACACGTCTGTGCCGGGAAGACACAGCTCTGCACTTGGAACGGTCCAGCTTGTGGTGGTCGGTTGGTGGATGACCCCCCAGCAAAGCTGCCAGTAAAGTGCTGAGGACAAGAATGCTGGCAGGTGGAAGCTGTGCTAGAAGTAGAAAGGTGGCTGTTTTCTTCACTTTGGCTGACCAGCACCCTTGTAGTTGTTAGCAGCATGTAAGGCTCTAAGCAGTTTTCTTGAGCCCTGGTTCTTTGGCCCTGTTCTGATTCCCTTCCACAGAACAATTCTTTTGTTAGGACACTAACATTTGGAGATTTTAGTTTTTAAGCTGTAAGAACCATAAGGTATCATAAAGGTCTTGATATTTTTTTTTTCCCCTGTTTTGGAAGCTGCTGCAACCAGGTATCAGGTTGTGGAAGCATTGTAACTTTGGTCTCTTTCTCCTTTCTGTGAAAGGAGCTGCTTGAAAGAGTTTTGGTTTGGTTTTGGTTTGGTTTAATGAGTTTCTTCTTAAAACATGATGCAGAAAGAAGTGTCTGCAGAAGCAAATTCGTTTTGTCAGTCAGCTGTAGTTTGACTTTGTCTTTGGTCTAATATTCTACTGGAACCTGTGTTTATGGTGCAAAAATTACACACTTGATGAGTTTACCAACTCTATTGCTAACCTTTGTCTACAATGGGTCATGTTTTAATGAAATTTATGTTCTACTTTTATTTCCTCTTGAACAGTGAAAAGTCAGTGGAGTGTTACTTGTTCTGGTTCCTTGTGTTGTCTCAACAGTGGGGTTTTTTTTGCCTTACTTTTATTGAACGCTTAATTTCAACATGTTTCAACTTACTGGTGCTCTTTTTTTAACCTTGTACAAATCTTGTAATTCATGGTTTTGCTCATAAGAGGAAAATTTTCCACCTTGTATGGAGTTGTCAGACTTTGCAAATGAAGACCTTGTTCCTCTGTCCTTACGGCTGCAAAAAATTCACATGAAGTCATTGCTCATATTTTCATCTATATTTTTTCTTCTGGAAGTGACATGATGCATGAGGATTTTTATTTAGAGATGTGAAGGTGAGCTACAGGGGCTTGTAATACTTGAATTAATGAATCTGCCAGCTTATTCTATAGCTGTGTGGCTCTGAAAAGAATTGGTTCATTTCCAAATGGTTTTCATGCATCCACTGCTAAAACAATTGTGGGAGTGGGCATGCTTGTTTATCGTCCTTGTAGATCCCAAGGAACACGTAAGGATTCCTCCTTACTCCAGGAAGCGATATATAAGGGATCTGAAGGTTCACCTCATGTTAACTGAGATATTATTTCTGGTCGTCCTTCTTAAAACTATACTGATCTGGAGATGGGAGGTGCTTGGGATGGAGGAGCTGGGGCCAGGATGCTGGAGGAGTCCGTGTGAGGTCAGAGTAAGCAGCAGTCGCTAGCTGAGCAGCTTCCTTTCTGCTTCAACGTGCATACTGAGTTGTCTGGTCCTAACTCATGATGTACTTTATTTCTAGAAAGTCGAATCTGAGCAAACTTTGGATTTGCTTATTGCAGTGGCTGCTAACCCTTGTCCGTGGCAGTGTGCTACGTGTAACAGAACTGCTGGAAGATGAGACGGGGAGAGCACGTGTTAACAATGTGAAAAATGCAACTGGAAGTAGGCTGGGGTGTGAAAGAGGCTCAGAGTGACTTTATTCTGTCTCTGCCAAAGCAGCAGATCTAAAAAGCTTGATGCTGGGTCACTGCAGCCGCCAGGCCTTAGGCTGCGCAGGAGATGTGTGTCTGCTTTTTCTAGCATCCATAATGGCTGTGGAAAAAGCTTTTCAGAATTACAGAGGCATAGAAAATAGATGGTTAATAGTGTTCCAGTCCATTTTTTTTTTCTGTGGGAAACAGGAGCCCTCCTTACAACACACCTTTCCCTTCCTGCTCCGTGGAGCCTCGTTCAGGTCAACCAGCATTTTGGTTGCCGTTTAGAAGCTACTTCCTTGTGCTGGGTGCAGTGGAGAACACAGTCATGCTACTGGAATGGGCACTTTTCTTTGTCTCTTGGACTGTCTGTAATTGTGTGCCCTGGGGCAGCTGGCAGGACAGAAGTGTCTCTGGTGGCTTATTCTGCTCATTGAGCTGGTACGAGCTGTGCCAGGGAAGGTAACTTGTTCAAGGTGTGAGCAGTGCCCTGCAGGAGGGGGTGGCTTGAGTAGCTCTGCCTGCAGATCTCTTCCAGCATCATCCTGGCTATATGGTTTTCCACATCCTGTCACTGAAATACCATTGCACCCAACCTGCAGTACGGGACAGTCCCTGAAGTGTTGGTGTGCTGTCTGAAGTGATTGGCAGTGCAGCACATCTGAGTGGACAGTGTGCAAACCCTATCATTTTGGTATCTAAAAGCTCTCCTGGTATGTTAAGTATTCTAATTTTGTTTGACTACTCCAAGTTATTTCCTCTTATCCTAACAAGAATGCATCTTCACTCTCAGCAGTACATCATTCTAAATTAATTGTTTGACCTCAAATTTTTTTTAGGGCTAATTTGATGGCATGATTATAATTCATAAGATCTCATTTTCAAGAATACAAAACCCCCCATAACATGTCTGTTTGATGTGAAATTGAGCTTTGATCACATTTAATTGGAAGGGAAGGGCTGGTTGGTAACTCTTCTGTTGATGCAGAACATCTTCAGGAGAGGAGAATGAGTCTAAGAGTGTGTACTGGGATCTGCAGGCAGCCATTCACTTCTCACGCTTCTCAGTTTTGGTCTTGTTCATTAAAGCTTCGTAAATGAGTAGCCTTAACAGTTGTGCCTTCTGCTTTTACAAGCTATGAGGTGAAAAATCCCACCTGGCAAACTGGTTTCTATCTTGTAGATGACTGGACTGAATGCTATCCCGTGGGAATTGGGCATTTAGAGTAAGTGTAGTAGGTGAAGTTGGGGTGGAAGCTGCAGGATGTTGTGCCATGTTTCGTACAGGGAAAAATCAGATGTTGTCTAGGATTAACAGTATCTTGTATGATGCAGTCTCTGAAGCATATTTCTTAAACTCACTTGAGTCTAAACCTGTAGTTTTATACCAATTCCTGTTGATGGTACAGGGCCACAGAAGCTGTTATCTGCTTCTCATGGCTAGATACAGCTTCATCTTCCCATTGTGTTTGCCTGCTGGCACTAGCGGTGGTCTTTAGGCATACAGTTAATTACCTGTAGCACCAAGAGAGCTGTTAGTGTTTGAAGTACTGGTGTTCTGGAGTATTTAACTGGGTTAAGTACTCAGTGAATCTCAGGTTTGTGGGCATCTGAACAAAGTACCCACTCAAGCCTGAGCATGAAGAGCTGATGTTAGGTGTGCAGGGATTTCCCTTCCAGGGGTGACAACACAGTGACAACATGTTGTGGCTTCATGGCACACACCAGTGAGACTTCAGCTTGCAGTGAGCAGGAGCCAAACTTGCTCCATGTTCTGGGTGTTTCAGTTCATGTCATTAGGGAAGCACGTGTACATATAGATATATATGTGGGTGGCCTTTACTGCCTAAGCAAGGTGGGTCCATACCCTGCCTTGTTCATGTAAACACACCCTCAATCACTACTTGAGTATGATCTGTTAGTGACCACTGCTTAAGCACAGAGTTTAGTTGGCTTGAGAAACTGCCATTTCAGGTGAGTGATGGTTTGAAGTACTGTCAGCGAAGAAGTCTCCTCATCTGTAAGAAAGCCAAGCCTTTCTCTGTCCCTGTTGGGTCAGGCCTACCAGTGGCATAGGGAGGGTTGTGTAGTTGCTATAGTACTGCTGTGTACATCCTTTGGATTTTTCAGTGTGTTCCCTAGAGCTCTTTGATGTTCTTCAGCTTCATGACAGCTGTATTAGATGTGTGGGTAATACCTACTTATATGATATTCACGGATGCTTGAATAAATTTGGCACTTCTGCATGTCTGGACTTGCTGATGCTTGTTTGGGGCATATTTGACTCTGCAGATGGCTTCAGGTCCTCTGGTTCAGTTTAACGGCAATAATTCTAAATCTTTGGGATAATTATACAGTGTGGTTCATGCTGAAGAATTCAACTGAAAAATAGCTGCTATACAACTTCATTCTCTTGACTGGCTCCACATGTTTTGCTGAGTTTGCTTCTAATCTGCGTTATCTACAAGTCACTGAACACCTGATCGTTCTCATCTGTCTGTTTTCCTCTCTTATTTAGCTTGTTTGTTCTTCCCTTCTTCATAAATGCATGTTTTGGCTTCCCTTGATAGTTAGGGCTTGAGGTCTGACCTCTCCACTCTGTGAAAAAACAGTTGTGCTGCGTATAGCAGAATCAAATACTGATGATATTTGCTGGCTTAGGCAGTAGTCTAGAGGAGCAAATGCTTTTTGGCAGACAGCTATAGGTATACAGGTTGTTCAAGGTAAACTATTCCACAGGGACCCCCTTGAGAAACACGCTTCACTCAGAAGCCTGGCAAAATTTCAGTGTAGTACCCTTATCAATCGACTGGCTTTTAAGCATGCTGCCCCAGGATATTAAGTATGTTTTCAAAGTGTTTGCTTTTTATTGAGGCTAATGGAAATGCTTGCTACCTAATAAGCAAGTTCTGAGTTAACTGTGAAGTGTGAAGAATTGAGGAAAAGCCAAAAGACTCTTTGGGTGGCCTCACAGCAGGAGAGCTGAGACCCAGGGCAAGAGGGCTTTACCAGGACATGGGGATTTGCATCTTTTAAGGATCACCCCATCTTTGAGGTGGGAAGTGAGCTCTGGGATTGTCAAGTTCAGCCCTCCTGTTCAGAGGAGCCTTCTTGGGACTTTGTGTGTTTGAATGTTGAATATCTCCAAGGATGGAGACTTTGGAACACTTCTGGTCAACCTGTTCCTGTTCTTGTTCACTCTCACAGTGTTTAAAAAGAAAAAAGCCACTTCTTATGCTTAAGTGGAATTTTCTATTTTTCAGTTTGTCTGTTCTTTCCCTGCATAACACTGAGTAGACTCTGATTCAGTCTTTACAGCCCTCCCTTCTCCACCTCGTCAGGTATTTTTAAAAATAGATATTTTTGTGGAGAAAGGGTTCTGTTTTTTGAAGATGGATGCCAAATTTGCTGTCATGTTGCGACACTAGGAGAAGGGCAAATACTTGAGAACCTGGAAGAGTGAAGTGGGGCCCTAGGAATGGATAATAATTAAACTTTTACCTTCCCAATTCTTTGATTCTGGCTTAAAAAATGAATGGCATGCACATAGTGGTTCCTTATCATGTTTTAACTGAGTAAGCCTAGTAACGTACTGAACTTAGTCAAAAATATAGACTCTTGCCGTGACCTGCAAACACTTTCCCTTTGGGATTGTTTCCAATTTTCAGAAGTATTTGCTCTGAGTTTCTCAATAAGCAATAGCAGAGGTATTTCCCTTTCTCTTTTGTTCTGTGATTTGCTTCTCTTCCTGTTAATAACAGTTTGTGAGCATCAGTTGAGCAGTTTTGCAATGTGTAAATGTCACCCCTAAAATTTGAGCATGAATTGGACTGTTTAGTTTGGGGCTGCAAAAAACTTTCTCCAAAGGAGAGCTGGAAATCAGTGGGAGCTCTGCCTGCGTGTAGAGCAGTCAGTAGTGCAGTCGTGTGAAACGACTGGTGTTTACCTCTGGTAATAGCTTCCTCATTGCAGCCCTTCCAGAAGGAGATGATGCTTATTTATTTGTTTTCCTGTGCAAGAAAAAGCTCTTTTCTTAATGAACAGGGTAATTACATATAGCGATGCCTGCCTCTTTGATTTGTTTTGACAGTTTAAATGTGCTGGGGTAAGTCCTAGCTGACTAATTCCTCTATCATTTTAAATCAGTGCAAGTCTCTCCTTACCAGTAAGATCCCAGCATGTTGGGATATAACCGGGACCGCTTTGGAAGGTGTTGGTGTGGAGCTGTTGGAATTTTGATTATGTTCAGGCTCATTTTTTCTGTGCCTTACAGCCAGAGCACTCTCTACATGTTGGTGCTGATGGAATCACCTCCAAGACTTTTGATTGTGAGGGTTTATTCAGGCTGCCTCAGCAAAGTGCAGCAATCAAATTCCCTCAAGGAAAACTGTCCCTTAATTCTAATTGTTCCTCTCTGCAGCTTTTCTTGCCTTAAACCTTGCTTGCTCTGCTTTCTGCATGAGAGGAGAGCAATCTATGAAGTTAACATCACATCTTTCGTTGTGAAAATCCTATCTACACTACAAAAGATTTGGCAGACACATTTGAATTCAAGTCAAGGTTTTTAAGTGTTTCAGAGATACAGATCCATATGGTACGATGTTCAACTAATTAGCATAAATATTTATGGGTAACTTACTAGCTAAGATTGACTCTAGATGGCATGATGAAAAACACTTCACAATTGAGTTTCAGCAGCTAAAGTCGATGATTTTTTTTTGTCTGGATAGATCTATATTTTGAGTAGAACTGAATTTATCTAACCTTATGTGATATCTATCTCACTCCTTTTTTAGAGAGGAAGTCTTATGGTTGTACAAGATGCTCTTTGCTGTACTTAATCACAACAATGAAGGTTGGTTTGTTTTTTTTTCCTACAGAAAAAGATGGCAAAGCCTTTCATCCAACATACGAAGAAAAACTCAAACTTGTGGCACTGCACAAGCAGGTTCTTCTGGGACCTTACAACCCTGACACTTGCCCTGAAGTTGGATTCTTTGATGTGCTGGGGAATGACAGAAGGTAAAAAGTCTGGTACTCTTCTTGGCCTTAAATGTGCTTTTCTGTCTGAAGATAAGATCATCCAGTTTCTGCAATATGCCTCTGTGTGTATGGTAGTGGAGAGTGAGAGTGGCCCCTTCAAATATATCTTGGGGATTTGAGTCACAGTTCAGTAAAGGAGCTGACAGAAGATTGTTGGGGTTTTATCAACCACATTAGGAAAAGCTGCTCTGCCAACAGTCCAGTTTTTCTCATAGCAGTTTAAGACTTGGTTAGCTGTGCATTAATGTGCAGGACCATGTTTTGTCCTCACTCCACACCAGGGTTACAGCAGGCCAAGCCAATGGTAGCAGCATTCACCATAGCTTTTGCTAATACCAAAGACACCTCCTGAAATCAGATACCCGATGCACTCAAACTCTGAGTGAATTTTTATGAGATCTGGGCAGTCCCAGGCATGTCTCATGTGTTGCTTGCAGTTCAGGCTGCACTTCTAATGTTTATTGTTGCTCTTTCTGCTGTGAAGGCAATGTGCACCACAGCACTGGCTTCATAAAGCTGGAGCCTGTGCATTGCTTCTGCCCAGATGGACAGAGTTCTTTCCTTTAGGAAGAACCAGGCTGTTGCATTCAACCAACTGAAGGACTCTAATTGATAGTTGTTACCATGTTTGTTCATCCAGGAAAATGAATGCATTTTTTTCCCACAAACTAGAGTGGAAGAAGGGTAGAAACTATTTCAGCTTCATTTGTAGCTGGGAAGCTTCTGGACACAGTTCAGAATTCTAAGTGGGGTTGATGGTGTGTAATGAGATTTCAAGTAAGGATTCAGTTATGTCTGTTTGAAGAGTTGTTCTGGTACGGGCAGAAGAAATCATTATTGCTGTCTTTTGGAAAAAGTTCTTGGTTCCCTGAAACTGCATATGATGAAGTTTAACCTCTGGTCTCCCAACTTTTTTTTTTTTTCCCCATTTGTTGGGTCTCAGAGTTTGATACTGACTTGAAAGGAGTTGAGTCTTCTGTTAATTCAGCTGGTTTCTCTCTTGCAGGAAGGAATGGGCTGCCCTTGGAAACATGTCAAAGCAAAAAGCAATGACAGAATTTGTGAAGCTACTGAATAGGTGCTGCCACTTGTTTTCAACATATGTCACTTCCCACAAGATAGAGAAAGAAGAACAAGAAAAGAAAAGGTGATGTTTGAGTCCTTTGTTGTTGGAGTGTATTGAGTGTATAACTTTTGACTTACGGACAGTGTCCCAGCTAGTTGTCTTGGGAAGAGAAATGCTTGAAGTTTAGGTGGCTGTGGTACCATTTGATCTCTGTAAGCCTTTCTACTTTGCCAGCAATAGATGATTGTCTCTGAAGTGAAGACACTGATAATAGAAGGAGCTTTTAAAATTTTGCAGATACTCTCATCTGCTTAACAAATACATGCTTCATAAAATGTCTGCCCCAATGTGTCTGTGGACTGCAGCACATGCAGAACATGAAGTTGTCAGGTCCTTCATACTCCTCTTTCGGTATGGGTTAGCAACTTGACAAAGGCTATTTCCTGTCACTTACGTATGTGACTATTAAACTATAGTACAGTATAATTATTGAACTTCTGTTAGAGCTTGGAACATGTGTTTAAGGTTTCTAGGCAATTTTTTTCAACTGTTGTCTGCTACAGGTAGTATAGTAACAGGTTAGAATGAATATTGAATTATAATACAGAATTTACTTGTACTGTACTGCAAAGTGCAGCAAAACCAAAGAGTAACACGTTTTCTTGTGTCCAGTAAGACACTTCTCCAGACCAATTTAAACGGGAGGAGATGATACCAAACAAGAAGCTTTACTGGGCAGGCAGAAGGCATGTTGCAGCATGTTGAAAATAACTCATCCTAGGATTGTAGGAGTGCTGAAGTAGCTTGTTGGGTGGATGTTGCAGGAGATAAGATGAAGAGCGGCGGCGGCGTGAAGAGGAGGAACGTGAGCGTTTGCAAAAGGAAGAAGAAAAACGTAGGCGAGAAGAGGAGGAAAGACTGAGGAGGGAAGAAGAAGAGAGAAGGAGAATAGAGGAGGAACGACTTCGGATGGAACAACAGAAGTGAGTAGCTGAAACAAACAATGCTTCAGAGAAAATCACTGCCTTGTACTTAAGGTAATTGTATCTAACTCTTTAGACAGTTATGCTGGAATTGAATACCCGCAGCTCAGAGCACTCGAGTGCTCTCGCTGGCAGTGGCATTTGCATCCTTAGTTAAGAGGGACACAGTTTGCAGAGAATAATTATCCTGATGTTCTTGGATGAAAGTGCCAGAGAGGCTTTGTTTAAAGAGAAGCTCTGGAGGTTTTTGGATTCAAGGGCTGTACCTCATCAAAACTTGTGGCTCTGCTTCTTAAATGATTAGTGCTGCACTCCAACTGAGCAGAGTTAAGTGTCCAGCTGGAGGTGTTGTTTGAACTGTGACTTGAAAATTTCTATCCTTTCAAAGAAGATGGAGCCTTGAAAAAGGCTCAGTGTTCAGCGGAGTGTTTTGAATGCATGGCTGAAATTTTCTAACTTTGTAGTCTTAACACTGCCTCCCTAAAGGTGTTCTCTTTCTAGAAGTGTGATGTGTCTGCAGATCTCATTTGTACGCCGGCCATCACTGGATCTTACCCTTTCTAAAAGGAATACAAAATTAACATTCAAATGCACTTAACCTCTCTTTGTAGCCTGAATTAAATTGTTTACTTAGAAAATACAGCTCTAGTTATATATCACTGTTCCTATCACATCCAGATGCTGAAAACATGCATCTAGCTTTGCACGCACAATATTTAAGAGAATAGTAAATTACTGAAGCTGTTCCACGTCACTCAGCAGCCATTTTACATAATAAAAATGTCTTTGCAGGGAGTGTCTCTGAAGTAGATCCTGTGCTTGCTATAAGGTTCTTTTGAGAAGGGAGCAAATAATGAATCCACAGGTTTTACTGTTTAACATGGAGAGAGCTAGAGGAGTATAAAATACAGACATAAATTAACATAAAATGGATGTTTGACAGTGCTCAGTAACGATAAGTGTGGTATGCCTTGAAATTAGGAGATTATTGGTTTTTTTACATGAATAGCAGTTGTGTATTGAGCGGTTTTAGGTTACATAGATAGAGTTTAGACGCAAAGCTGGATCTGTATATACAGGCCAAGTGTATCTAAACTAGTCGTAGTTTGCTGAAGAGTAGTAAATCTTGCCCTTTAGGATACTAAACTAGTTTAATACTGGAGGATTAATCAGATGATATTTGGGGAAGGAAGAAGTGGGAAGGGAAGAATTACATCTGCATTTGTGCGATACTTTTCTTTCTTCCTTTGAAGCATCAGTAGCTGGTCACTGACAGACATAATATGTGAGACAAACCCTGTACCTAGCTAGTAATTTTACCTTACAGCTTCTGTTAGCCCTTTGGAGAGAGGAGAGAAACTGTGTGAATAAGTAACTCACATGTTTCTCCTCAAGTTTCAGTAGCTGAGTTTATTGGAGGCACAGATGCCCTATTTGGCAGCATTTTTCTTCTTCTGTTCCTGAATGAGGCCACGGTCAGTCATGCTTTTCATGTTTGTTTGCATACTGTCCTGGGAAATCAGGATAGTAATGTGGCGTGTTCTTCTTAGATTTACCCAAAAGCATTGGCATGCTGTACCACAGCAGGTTTGTTCTTATCTAGAAGGGTGGTTTCTGCGTATTTTCCAGAGGAACCAAATGTGGCTTTTACCTGTTGCTTGTTTGAGAAATTTAGTCACGCTTTTTTGTAGCACTACCTCTGTATCAGATTATAGATTGAGCATTACATAAGAGCTCTTGTGTTTTTCACATTTGATGTTTTCAAACATGGGGTAAAAATTGTTGCTCCTTCCTTTATGTTCTCAGCATATTGTTTAGGTGAGATTCACAACTGCATTACCTCTGGGCTCTGCTCTGTTATGTAGATTTAACTGATTTTTGCAGGAATTACATTAACTGATTTTGAGTCCACTCAAATCACTTAAGTACAGGAATTTTCCCCAGTACCTTCAGCTTGTAATCTTCCTGCTTTCCTTCACCAATCTAGGCAACAGATAATGGCAGCACTCAACTCCCAGACTGCCATGCAGTTCCAGCAGTATGCAGCCCAGCAGTATCCGGGCAACTACGAACAGCAGCAGATCCTAATTCGGCAGCTCCAGGAGCAGCATTATCAACAGTACATGCAGCAGTTGTATCAAGTCCAGCTTGCACAGCAACAGGTATGGCCAAACAGCCGAGTAACTTAGATTTTGTGTCCAAGGCTGTCTCTGGCAGATGTTAACTTGTCTGCCGCTATCTCCTTGAAAAGATACTTGCTACAAGGAGAGACAGTGCCCTAGTGACTAATGCTGCTTCAGATCCAAACACCAAAGACCCTTTATTTAATCTTTTCAAGTAGTTTTCTGAAGCAGCTGTTAGTTAAGAAAATTCTAAGCAGCCGTTACTAATTACTTGGCTCCACACTATTCTTGGAGACCAAATGTGAAGCATTCTGCTGCAGCAGCTATTGTGTGTGTGATTTAATGGGGGTACACACCAGTGCATCTGAGCAGTAACAGACCAATTCAGGTGACTCTCCCTGTTGGTATCCCACCTGCAGATCTGTGCAGAGCAGCAGGCAGGGGTCAGCCACCTGTCTCCAGCTGAATGTGCGTGCAGCGCTGTCACATCACTACTGGGATTTGCATTACTACAGGATTGCTCCATCCTGTCAGCTTGAGCACTGCTGACTTCTCTCTCCTTTCACATCTACTGTCTGACATCAGTATCTAATTAAGTTGCTCATGATTTGAGTAGGAGGACAGACTCCCATATTTCTGGTAGCAATGGGTGGCAGTAGTACATTACTGCTTTGCAAGGGTTTCGTGCCTGGGCTTGAACAGCTGCTTCTCTGTTAGGGGGATCTTGCATGTCTGGCAGATGTGCTGCGTTCACATCTCAAACTATTTTACAGTTCAAGGATGTTCATCTGTTACTGTCTTAAACAGATGTAAGTCAGACTCTGGTATGTCTGACCTCTCGGGGCAGGACCTGAATCTTAAATGGCCTATAACTACCAGCCTGAGGCCTTTTGGTCTTGAGTGAAAGGCTTAAAATTCAGTAACTAATTTCCTCTTAAGTAATTTGTATTTTGATGAGGCTGATGCCCTTAGCAAAGAACTGTCTGAGGAAAGCAAGCCATGTGAATCCATGTGGCCCATGTGAACCTCGTGAAGTTCAAAAAGTCCATGTGCAAGGTCCTGCGCCTGGGTTGGGGCAGTCCTCAGTGTCAGTACGGGTTGTGGGGTGAAAGGATTGAGAGCAGCCCTGTGGAGATGGGCTTGGGCATACTGGTGGATGAAAAACAGAACATGATCTGGCAATGGGCTCTTGCAGCCAAGAAAGCAAATTGTGTCCTGGGCTGCCTCAAAAGAAGTGTGTCCAGAAGGTTGAGGGAAAGGAGGTGATTCTTCCCATTATTCAGCTCTTGTGAGACCTCACCTGGAGTCCTGTATCCAGCTCTGGAGCCCTCAGCATAGGAAAGACGTGTTATCTGTTGGGTCAGGTCCAGAGGAGGGCCACAAAGGTGGTCAGAGGGCTGGAGCACCTCTCCTGTGAGGAAGGGTTGAGATTGTTGGGGTTGTTCAGCCTGGAGAAAAGGAGGCTCCAGGGACACCTTATTGCAGCCTTTCAGTACTTAAAGGGGACCTATATAGAAAGACAAAGACAGACCTTTTTACCAGGGCCTGTAGTGACAGGACAAGGAGTGATGGTTTTGGTCTGAGTGTAGGTTTAGTTCAGACATAAGGAAGAAATTTTTCTTTTACCGTGAAGGTGGTCAGACACTGGGTCAGGTTGCCCAGAGAAGCTGTGGATGCCCCATCATTGGGAATGTTCAAGGTCAGGTTGGATGGAGCTTTGAGTAGACTGATCTAATGAAAGATGTCCCCGCCCATGTCAGGGAGGGTTGGATTAGGTGACCTTTAAAGGTCCCTTCCAAAACAGATAGTGATTTGATGGCCAGTGCCTTGATGTCACAGTGGTACGCAAAAGCTGTGGGCTCATCAGTCTTGTCCTTGATGCCTTCTGTAATTGATACTTCTCTCTTGAGATTGAGGTGTTAGTGGTGCTGCTGCTGCCAGCTTTCTTCAGTGCTGTCCACACTGCTCCTTTCAATCATGTCTGTCTGCTTTCTATGTACAGAAGACTATTGCCCTTCAAGACCCAAGCAAAACAGCCTTTCCTTTATAGTGGCTTACAAAATAAGTCTGCCAGGCAATGGAGCTTGTTTCTCAGATCTCTACATGGACAACCCTCATAAAGGAAAGGATGAAAAAGAAGCATGTAACAGAGCCAAAATTATCTGCTTCAGACTTTCTTGAAGACTGAGGTAGCATCTATAAGATCTACAAGGAATGTTATTGTTTTGGATACCTATAACTCAGCTGCCTTGAGATCTATTAGTGCAGTTAAAGTGCTGTTCTGGCATGGCTGCTTACAGATCAGTTTGTGATACAGTTAATTTTGGGAAGGCTGCATGTGACAGTTTTCTAGAAGAGTGTTCACTGCTTTACATCGTCGCAGCGCACAGAACTGCTGTAGTAGAAAGTGGACCTAGGCACTATCTGTGCAATTGCTCGTATTTGAAGTGTAACTATTTGACTGATTTCATACTCCTTAAGGATACCCGTATTCCGTTCTTTCATCAAAATTGTGTGGTTAAGTTATTCTCTAACAAATGATACCTGCCAATTATACCTTTCCCTGTCCCAACAAAAAAAGCATATGTAATATCTCCATACTGATAACTAGGGAATAAGCTTTGAAGCTAAAGGGATAATGCATCATGCTTAAATCCAGAAGGATGGTTGTTACCTTGTATAATCTCATTTTAGGTGTATTTAATCCTTTGCACAGGAACAGCATGATAAGTTCTATCTAAAGAGTTTCAGTGTATGTAAGTCACGTTCTAAAAGCAGCACCTCTGAGCTTTAATAACTCTTCTTCCAGACCACTCGCAGTCCTCATAGCTCTTTTGCTTCCTGCTTTAATATTAAATAACTGCCTTTGTCAGGTATCGTGGATTTGATAGACAACCCTGTTGAGCAAGTTAACTCACAAATTGGCAAGGACTTAATAGACCTTAAATAATTCTAGCTTGTTTTAGACCTGGATGAGCTCAGGTTAGAACCCTTTCAGCTCACTGGTAAAAAACAGTAGAGGAGTCGTCACTTCCAGATTTGAAAGAAATGTTATAAGAATTACTGAGATGCAGAAATTCTGTAGTTAAGTGCAAGAGTTTGTGTGCCCTAATTAGCTGGAAAGTTGAATCATTTTGTTCAGACTGTGTCCACCAGAACACAGTGACTTCACTTCCCCTGATACTAAGCCCATGTAATTCTCATGGGTTAATGTGTGCTGCTTCTGCTCATGTCACACCCCATTGTGGGGTGCAGGGGGGGGATTTTTTTCTTTTATACCTTCTGCTGGAAGAGGGAAGCATCCTGGGAGGTTTTTGGGTTTACTTGACTTAATTTCTGTCATTTTAGGCAGCCTTACAAAAACAGCAGGAAGCAGTTGTGGCAGCAGCAGGGACACCTCTGACTACTGCATCGAAGGTGAATACACCTACCCCAGGGGACACCCCGTCTATTAATGGGCAGGCCAGTGCACATGCAGACAGCCCTGACAAAGAACTGGATCCAGAGGCTTTGGAAGAAGCACTGGAGAATGGACCAAAAGGTAGGACTAGCTAGACTGCTTAATTAAAAACAAGTAATAAAAGCCATTCCTAGGATTCAGATGTCTTAAGTGTGGCTACTGTGGCTCTTCGTTTGGCCTCATCTGCCTGTGCAAGAGCTAGGTGGGATTCTTGGGTCCAGTCTCTTAAGGGAGAACAATACTGCGCAGGCCAAACCACTGCTTTATGGGGAGGGCAAGAGGAAGCAGCAAAAGCATTTCGGGCAAAGTGGATGGGGATCCAGAACCTCCTTTCACTCTTGGCTTGAGGGAAAGAAGCATAAAAGTTCTAGCAGAAAGCTGTCCTGTGCAGAAACATGTTCAGTCTTTTTTGAACTCTGGTCAAAACTGAGTGATTTAGCTTTGAAGACTGAAATAAAGCCGAATCCTTCTTGCTCTCTCTGAATGCTGCCCTACCTGTGCCTTAGCCCTGTCCCATGTGCAGTCTGGACTGCTGTCCCCTCACATTTCCCACTGTCCTCAGACAGCTTGTGGGAAGCTGTGGAAGTGGAGCAGGAAAAGCAGCCTCCCAGCAGTGCTCTCATTGCTTATATTTCTGAGTGTTACCTCTGTACTTCCATCCACAGTCAGTAGTCCTCAACAGACATGCTTGGATCCCAGTATGGAACCAACACTAGCATAGTCCCTGTCTGCATAATGAGTTATTTTTGTCAATATTTGACAATTCCTACACAAATCCACAACCTCTGTTTCTGTCACATTAAGGATTTTTTCAGCAAAGGGGTTCTGTGCAGTGTAACCCCATGGCCTGTAGCAGTATGTCTGTCTTCAGAGTCTTTTCTGCCTGAGTGCCCATTTGCCCCACTTAAACCAAGAGAGGACTGGTAGGATTTAAATTTGTAGTGTTATATCTAAACTTACACTGCATTTCATGCAAATTTCAGCTGTAAAGAGATGTTTCTTCAGCTAATTAAAAATTACTTGAAAGCAACTGTAATGCTTGTGGTCTTCAAGTGCCCCTAAGGCACACTTCAGTATGCAGCATAAATAAGGGAAACAAAGCCCAACTGGAGTCTTCCCTCTGCTCTCTCCAGATTCTGTTCCTGTGATAGCTGCCCCGTCGATGTGGACACGACCCCAGATAAAAGACTTCAAGGAAAAAATCCGGCAGGATGCAGACTCTGTGATCACAGTGGGCCGAGGAGAAGTGGTCACGGTCAGAGTACCAACTCACGAAGAGGGGTCTTACCTCTTCTGGGAGTTTGCTACAGACAATTATGACATTGGGTTTGGGGTGTATTTTGAATGGACAGACTCGCCTAACACTGCAGTCAGTGTGCATGTCAGCGAATCCAGTGAGGATGAGGATGAAGAAGAAGGTAAGTGTGCTTATTCATGTAAACTGCCAGTGCTGCAGGGCTTGCCATGGGGGGAAAACCCAACTGATAGTGTCATCTCCTAGTTCCCTACTAGCTGGAACCTTCAATTTTGAATAGGAAGTGCACTTCTGAAAGTCACTTCATTTGGTTACATAGAAGCTAAAGCAATTGAAGGTGAGGAAATCTTTTTCCCAGGTTTTACTTATTCTTCAGTGTGCCCCCTTGTCCAGTTCAGCTATTCAGTAAGCTAGACTGAAACTCATGCCATAGTAGAGTGTAGTGGATCTGTGCACTGAAAGCCTTGAGAAAAATCCTGCCTTGCTGTTCATAAACTTTTTCTAGGGAGGAAGTTTCCTTGAGGCTTCAGCAAAACAGCTTAAAAGAGCAATTCCTGATAGTGGCCAGGATGCAGGTCATGGCCTTTATAGGGAAGTCTAGCATACCACTGGAAAAAAATGTTTGGAAATGAGCATGTGATTTGCTTAGAAGGAGCTGTTCTGACCTAGGAAGCAGGGGCCTTCTGGATGTTACCACAGAGTAATCAGTAGCAGTATGTATGTCAGATCAGGAGCAGTCAATGTGGGGCATTGTCTTAATGAAAACTAGAGCCTGGCATCTCTACAAACTGACCCATCTGTGCAGGGGAGATGAATGTGGTGAGTTTTAATATCAAACTATAGAATTCATGATAAAGTGAGCACTCCTGCTGTTCCTCCTGCTTTTGAGTGGTTTAGCCACAGCCTTGGCATGAACCCCTTTGACCCATCTCATTTCTGAACTAACAAAGAGTGCCTTGTCCACTACGGATCAGTCTGACTTTCTCTTGTAAAATATCCACCCATGTTGACTGACACCTTTTTTTTTTTTTCCCCTTGCAGAAAATACTAGTGGTGAAGAAAAAGCCAAAAAGAATGCCAACAAGCCTCAGCTAGATGAAATAGTGCCTGTGTACAGACGAGACTGTCACGAAGAAGTGTATGCTGGCAGCCACCAGTACCCAGGGAGAGGAGTTTATCTTCTTAAATTTGACAACTCCTACTCCCTATGGAGGTCAAAAACAGTTTACTACAGAGTTTATTATACTAGATAAAGGTGTGGCTGTGTCTGAGGCTGGGCTGTGCAGAAGATGTCATTTTATTTGGAATTTTCTTCAAGCATAATGGATCATTTTGAGTCTGTGTTTTATCTTGTCTTTATCTGTATGGTTTGTGTGAACTTTAACAAGTAGACACTGGGATCTTCCTGCTCCATGACACTAATGCATATTGCATTGGGCTTAACACAGGATCTCCCTAGCCCTTCTGGGTATTGGAGTTAACCAGTGGAAGTCATTGGCTCCAGTGCTAAGGTCGCATCAGTTGCATTTGTTAAAGCCTCGTGAAAAAGGGGGAGGGAATTGCTGGCTCACTGGCTGGGTGATCTGACGTTTCCAGGTCTGGATGCTTTGAATAACTTGTTAACGGTTAATTTAAAGGTCCCATCAATAACTGGTAGATTTGGATGCAGTTTGCTGTGTAGCAAGTTTCTCTTAACTGTAATTGAATGTCAGATTTTTACACCATTAAAACTTGAAACTTTAAGTTGATGCAGTTTAGAAACGAGTTGTCTCGCTTCTGTCCTCTTCAAAGAAGAAACATTCAGTTCCTTAAACCAGTGTAGTGGCTAAGACAAGGGTGAACAGCATCCCCAGAGCATAGCAAAGAACCTCTTCTGAAGGTGTAAACTGGATGACAATGAAAAGTATATCTAACAAGAAGAACCTTAATTTCTCTGTCCTGCTTCTAACCCTAGAATAAAAGGGGTTTTTTTGAGGCTATTAACTTTGAACCAGGGCACAAATTATTCCTAAGTTTGGTGGGTTTTTAATGGGGTAGACTTAAAATAATAGTAAAATCTATGAACGTGAAACTAGTTTCCTGCACAGCGTTCAGGTTTGTCTGTTTTTGTAAAACCTGAATAAGCTCGTTGTGCATCTGGAGAACAGTAAGTCACTTTGATAAAGTATAGGAGATAATGTTGCACTAATTATGGAGATTACTGCCAGTCCATTTTAGTCTGAACTGGTGATCCTCGGGCGCAAACTTTCTGCTTTAACCTGTAACTGTGCAGAAAGGCAGAGTGCACATACAGATACTTAATGTAGCTTTAATCTTGGTTTCATATGGTTCCGTTGGGGCATTTCATATTTTGAGTAGTGGAAAAATGCAGATGGCTACTGGACTTGAGGCTGCAATAAGAACCTGCTCTCCTTGGAGCCCTGCACCCCAGGGGTGACGTGTTGTGATGAGGACTTGCCTAAGTGCTCTCTGCGTGGGTGATGCACTTTGTTACTAGAAGAAAACAGTTCCTTTGGGTCTCTCAGATCAGTTCTTGCAGAAAGACTTCCATTGATTAGCTGCAGCATGTACCGTTCCACGGCAGATGATGTTGAGTTTGTGGGATTTGTTTGAAGAACCCGTTTGTACATACATGATACTTTACTTTTCTCATACCAACCACGGAGATACTTCTCCTAGAGCGCTTAACTTGTCATCTCGCGTTTGGTTCAGCAACACCGTAACCAGCTTAGAGCTAGTTAGTGCTGCTTTATCCAAAAACACTGTACAATGTTCTGCTCTTGTGTACAGACAGTATATAAACCATGAATTTAGAAAGTACCTTGCTTTTAAAGAAAACTGTATTTAATGTAAAAAAAAACTTTTAAAAAAGCAGGCACTAATATATTTCTCCAGTCTTCAATTTAATTTTTCTTTTTTTGTCCATACAGAAATGTTACAACTCCTTCCTCTAAGAGTATCTGTTCTTGGGAGCGGTGTTTGTCGCTTTAAATGGCAGCACTTACTATCATGTGTTGGATGTTAGAACTTTTACGTTTTCAGACTTTTTTTTATTGCCTCTGGCTGTTGATTAGTACAGTACAAGTGCGATTTCAAGATACCTTGAGATAGTATTTAATCCTAATTAAAAGACATTTATCTGTAATGCTGTTGGCTTTTTATTAATTTGGAAACCTTGACATTGCTGTGTATGCCTATTCAGCTAGGATGAGCTTGTCATCTTCCCTCTCATTTTTAAAAACTCAGTACCATGCTAACACTGTGGTCTTGGCAGCCCATTCCTTTGGGCCAAATGCTCTGCACGAGAAGTGTTGCTAGCTCACTGGATGAGGCCATGTGTCAATACTAGAAGAGCCCAGCTTGAAAAGCATCGTCACTATGCTGTGTTGTTTTGTTTGTTTGTTTTTTTTTTGAAAGGAGCAGAAGGAGCTGGATGTGGGCAGTTAAAGCCTGTAAGCTGTTTCCTGCCTAGGAGAAAAGTGCCAGCCTTTCCCCCTGCGGCTTACTGAACCCAGCCCCAAGGGGCAGTAGGGGTTGGCTGTGCTGTCCTGGAAATCCCTTGGCCTGAAGGGCAAGAGACAGGCAGGACCATGCACTCTTCAGACTGAACAAAAAGAAAAGCAACAACCTAGAGGCAAAAAGGCCAGTGATGTAAAAGGTTTGTTGGCCAAAATCACTCTCTGCTGCTAACCAATACTAGTAAGTAGCTTATCCTGGAGCTGAGGCCAGAAGCAGGTTTTGCACTAGTTTGATCTGTGGTCCAGGTCCCGTTGAGCCCATCTGCCCCCACAGACAGTGTCCTCTCAAGCTGGTGCTTCCTGATCCCATCTGGGCAGCAGAAGCCTCTTCAGTGAGAATGAAGCAAGTGCTGTGCTGTTAGAAGCAATTTCACCCGTCTCCTGCATGTCCAAATTCCCCTTTCTCCAACTGAAAGTGAAGCACACTGCTTCTCCAGCTTCACAAGAGAGTCATTGTGAGCGCTTCCTGCAATTAACTGTTAAGTCACGGGCAACAAGTCTGGGTGGTTCAACATAAACAGGTTGACAAAGCTCAGTTCCAAATATACAAGTCCTTTGAGAAAAGCTAAATAATCTGAGGGATGAACTTGTTAGAAATTATGTTTTCAGAAGCACTGTCAGCGTGGATGCTGCTAATGCAGCTGCTTCTTCATTGAGGCAGCTGCATGGGAGGTACTGAGGCAAGGTCTTCCTTGACTCTGCTGTCCCAGAAGGATGAGCAATGCAATGGAAACAACTTGCTAGTTAAGCCACTTGGTTGCTCTGTGAGATTATCCCTGCCTATCTTCTTTGCTGTCCTTCCCCACCCCTTGGTTTTTAGCACTTTCTGTTTTGTACTTCGCTTTTTAAGTCACAGATTAAACGCACTGTGTTTTGGAGCACCTGGACGCAGCCTTTTAGGTAACTAATGGGCAGGGTCATAAAAATCAATTGTCTGCTGTCAAAGGAGGTCTAAAGGGGCACTTCAGCCATCTAAACTCCTCCTACTTAGGGGCTTGCTTCAGAAAGTGTAAGATTGGGCTTCATAGACCTGTTGAAGTACAAAAAAAGTGAAGTAGCCCAGTAGCCATCCTTTACCCAAGCGCTAGCCACTTGTCAGTTCAGGGCAGTTGTCAACCCTGTTAATCTGAAGAGCAATATGAAGGCTGCTTTCTGACAGCTTGATGCTCTCTTCTTCCTAGCAGCACATCCTGGAATTGCCATCCTCTTCAGCCCCTACCATATTTGCAGTGAAAAGACTGCAAAGGGAAGCTGGAAAAAGCTTGTTCCAGATCTCCAATTCCTCCCAGCCTGTTTCATTCATGTTCCTCGCTTTTGGGCTCTGGTCCTGTAGCTCCTGCCCTTCCTTGAGCTCCTCTAACATGTTTGGCTTCCTCATATACATGCTACAGGGACTGATCCAGCACCTTCCATATACATGGCACCACTTAAGGATGTCAGCTAGAGCAAGAGGCCAGCTAAAATGCATGTACCTCCAGGATTTATGGATAATTGGTTTCTCTCTTACAGGCTGTTACTTCCTAGCTGTTTCTGCTCTATCTCCACCATTCCACCTCTCCCCAAAAGCACAGTTCAAATTATTAAGCCAAGCTCCTCCTGTTTGCAAACCAAACCCGGTGGCAGGAGCTTTTAGCTTCCACTGCCAGCCTGTCTGTGCTTCCACTCCTGCTCGCTGTGTGGGAAGCAGCATATAAAAGGGAAAACTTTTGGGGTTGGGTCTCTTGCTTTACTATGTGCTGGTGGAAGGAGATTTGTGATAGAGATGTGTGAGTCCCATGCTCTGCGACAGCAGCTTGCCTGTGTTGGGCTCAGGTGTGCCAGCAGTGTTTGCACCCACAGCTGCTTTGACAGGGCAGCTTGCAAGTGTGAGCTGTGTGCTTTTGGGTCCATTGCTTAACAAAATAAAACTGCTAACCTCACACCACAGCTGCATCCAGCACCACATACTAGAAGATTAAGCAAAGCATGAAATGATATCCCAAATCTTTCCCCAAATGCCGCTCATCCGAGATCTGCCAGTTACACATCAAAGGCCTTTCAAAGGTGTTTCACTGAAACAATGCCAGATTGTCTTAAAATAAGTGTCTTAAACCATTTGGGTGAGTACAGATATTACAGTAACTGTCTTGGAATGTAGGTTTTGCAGTGCGATACAGGTATTGCATGTGCAAAGTTACCATTTGTTATCTTAAAAACAAGAAACTTGCAAGGAATGAGGAAAAAATGTTGACACTTGTACTGTATATGTTCTTCTGCTGAACTCTACTATTTTCATCTTCTGTCACCTCCATCACGAAGCTGGTGAGAAACCTGATCCTTTTGATCAGGGGGCTCAGCACTGGCACGCCTAACTGGTGGTCAGATTTTGGGGAGGTTTAGTTCAGCTTATGCTGCTTCTTCTGAGTTTAGGGTTTTCCTTCGTGTTGCACTTGGGGTTTCATACTTTTCTGTTTTGGGGGAGCAGCTGCTGAGTGATGATCACTGTTCTCACCCAGACTGGCAGCTGCTCTGTACCAGGGCCCAGAAGGAGGTTTGGTGTTACTTCTTGCAGCATGTTTGGGCAAAAATACCCCTTGGCTGTTCTGAATGATAAAAACCCCACCCTATTCCCTTGGCCTGGCCAGCTCCCCACTCCCCTTCCCTGCAGCTCTTTGAGCTCTCATGCCACCCTGCCAGGCCAGCTCACAGCTCTTCTCCTGCCATGACTGCATTCCTGACGTGGCAGGGATGCACTGGGGAAGTGACCAGGGTTGCTGGTGTCTCATCTGCCTGAGGAAGCTCAAATGCAAGTCCCCCCCCCAGCACTTTTGATGAACTGTGGTCAGGAGAGCTGCCACTGCTCACCGAGCAAAACAAATGCTTGGCCTTCTGCCACCGTTTTGCTAGTAAACCACCTGTACAGCCATGAAGCTGTGGTACAGGATGCAGGGAACAGAGTTTTGGCCATGTGGGAACAGGCTCTGCAGCAAAAACTTCCCTCCAAAACTTCCCTCCACCCTGTGGCCAGGCATGACCCCCTTATCCCCCTCTTTGAGGCAGGGGCACTTGAGAGTTGTGGGAGATGATCCCTGTTCCTCCTCACCACCAGGCTTTTATATCAGATGGAGCAAGACATCTCTGTGTCTCTTCTGGCACTCTATGGGTGCTCAGAGCTGAAGGGTGGCTCCATGCCACGTAAGAGAAAGGGGTCTCCAAGCTAAAATAAGCCACACAAGTTCTCTCTGCCCTTTGCAGTGCAGCTGTATCTGCTCTGTAGCCAGAGATAAAGCTGTGCCAGATAAATCCGTGCAGGTTGCTCAACCTGGCTGGGTTATTTTTGCCCAGATGAGTAACCCTGTTTTCCTACAGCCTGTCAACAATATTTTTTTTTTCTTTGGCAAAGGCTGTCTCTGGGATCCTTGTGCCAAAACTAATTTCTATAGGTAGTCTTTTGTAGGCAACCCACCGGTGCTGGATAAAGAGGGGACTGGGGCAGTGAGCTCCCCTTCCTAGCAGAAGGGTCCCCACAAAGAGCCACTGTCTGCTCTCCTCAAGACCAGCCAGGCTCCTGGGTGGTGTGCTGGGTTTCCTTCCCCAGCCTCACTGGTGGGGCTTGCAGTGGCCAGGAAGCAAATGAAAACTGCTGGGGAGCCACCTTCACACCCAGCCCAGCCAGGGCTGGCTCAGGGTACCAGCCCAGCAAGCCACAGCCACGCCAGAGCAGCCTGGTTCTGCCCCAGCTGTAGGAGGAGCCCCTTCCCCCGTGCCAAGGGAAGGGCAAAGACCAAAACAGTGGGGAAAAAAAAGAAATAGCAGGAGGCTCTGGCCATTTGCTTGCCATGTTTCTGTGCTTTTGTAGGCTAGTGCATAAGTCACGTCTGGGGTTGGGCTGTGGGAGAGATGAGATTCACTCTCACTGTGGTGCATGGTCCAGAGACAAAGGGCTGATGCCCTATGATGCCACCTCCCTCCCAGTGCCCCCAAAGCTCTCCACAAGCCCCAACACCACCGTTCCCACTTGGATTCAGCCAGTCTCAGGGGTTGTGTTACATGGGACATCAGGGCACAACTTCACGCATGGAGAAAAGTGGGAGGTGCAACGGGGGACGACACCCACCACAACTGGAAGTGATGTAGAAAACCTCCTCTTCCAGGGAGGAGCTGCTCTGCCCAGCAGCAGGAGCATTTCTCTCAGCCAGGTTTGGAAAAACCCACGCCCTGTTGTAACCCTGCAGCTGATTTTAGGGAAGGGAGCTGCAGCCCATTAGCAGCCCAAATCCTTAATAAACACCCGTGGGGTTGTGGCTGCGCGCCCCGTGCCACTGCACTGCTTGAGACACGTGGTGACATGGCTCAAGTGTCCCCACCCCACTGTGGCGGGCAGCAGGTCCCCTCCCACCTGCCTGCCTCTCCGGACCCTCGGCCCTGCCCCCCCCCCCCCGCCCTGCCTCTCCGGCCCCTCGGCAGGGGCAGCAGAGCAGCTGGGCTTCCCTTCGCGGCACGGCTCGGCTCCGATGAGGGGGTCAGCTGCACCTGGCCCCAGGGGAGGCGTTCAGCCACCACTGACATTTCTGCAAATGCAGCTGCAGTAAAACCCAAAGCAGCACGTTACCTGCCTGCTGTGGAACTGTCCTCCAAAAGCAGCAGCAACACCTGCCACGGTAGTTCAGGGTAGTCCCTACCAGCACCTCTATACCCAGCACCAGCACCCTTACCCATGGCTGCAGAAGGGAGGAGAGGGGTGTTTCAGCCAGCAAGACACAAAGGAGCTGGGGGACCTTATCCTCCAGGCAGCAGCCAGACCCAGCCGTCCCTGCCAAGCAAGCCCCATCACCTGCTTTTCTCGTGGCCTTTCATACCTCAGCCTTAGCCTCCCAAAAGTGGCCATGGGCACTTCTGCTTTATTTATGCCAGTAAAAAGGGAGAAGAAGGGGAGGGGGGAAACCATCCTGGGGCTGCAAGGAGCAGGCTGGGGCATGCTGAGCAGCCCTTGCCCCTGCTGTATGCCCAACCAGGAACATTTGGTGGCTGGGTTTGGCCCAGCAGTGCTGGTGGCACACTATGCCACCCTGGCAAGAAACCTCCAGCTCCGAAGGAGGATTCTCATCCACCCAAACACCAGCGTTGTACAGGGAGCAGCTGGGATGTACCATTAGATGGGGCTATAGTTAAAGAATTAGGATTTGTAAATGATATTTCAGATTCTGGATGGAACTTGCCTGACCAGGGTACTAGATAAGTATTGGCCATCCCTGAGCCCATCTCCCCATCTGTTGCAGGGTGGATGAAAGCTTGTGTGATGACAAGAGGGGACAGGAGTCCCACAGAGCTCATGGGAAGCTGTAGGTAAGAGAACTTACAAATTTACTATGTCCACTCCTGTTGTTGTAGGATTAATTCATCCTAATTCCCCTGTAATTCCTTGGTGCAGTACATAGAACATAGAAATGGGAAAGATCCCTGGCGAAGGCAGATGCCTGATGCTTATCTGCCCATGGGCTCCTTTTTGCCTTGCAGAAAGACAGCCTCACCAATTTCTGGCCTAAAACAGACAACTGTCAAATGCTGGCTATATGCTTAGAAAAAAAAAAAAACAACCCAGCTGAAGACATTGAGGCTCCAATATTATATCAAGCCCAGCAAGCCCTGGGAGCACCACCATCTCCATGGAGGTTGATGGGTGGAGGGGCTGAGAGACAGAGCAGAGCTTGTCCAGGGTTTGCCAGGCCAGTGAGACCCCTTTGCCATGACGAGCCCATTCCATCTCTTTCCACACAAGCCCGGGTGGCTCCATGGTGCACGAAGCAGTGTCAGAGGCAGAGGAGCTGGGCTGGTCCTCCCCACCCAGCAGTTTTAGCATCTCTCCTACCTCGGTATGGTAACTACTGGATTATGAGCCATGAAACCAAA
The DNA here is from genome assembly GCF_000691845.1 of Merops nubicus. Classification (NCBI taxonomy): domain Eukaryota; kingdom Metazoa; phylum Chordata; class Aves; order Coraciiformes; family Meropidae; genus Merops; species Merops nubicus. The sequence goes on along the minus strand of NW_008582624.1, from coordinate 25,535 downwards.
CTGCTCCATGCCATCAGGCTGCCAAACACACCCCTCTTGACATCCCCTACTTCCCATAAATATTTTATTCGCAAGCAGGTTCCCAGTGAATTATAAAGTTCTGCCCAGGGAAAGGGGCAGGTCACCCCCGATGGCCTGTGCTGAGGCCACAGCTCAGTGCCAGGCTCCTGGCTTCATGGGATGGGACCAATGTACGTGCCCATCTTTTCCCAGCCCAGAGCTCCACACATTTACCTGGTTGCTGTCAATACAAGCACAACCTCCCACCTCCTCCCTGCCCAGACACATTCTGCACAGCACAAATCCACTTCCTGGCACTGCAAATTGCTGCCTAACAAGCAGTTTAGTTCCATCCCTTTCCCCCTTTGAGGGCATGAGTGCTCAGGAATAGCTGCTGGCCTTCTGGTCCCACAGATGCTCCTTTTGGGATAATGAAAAAGAAATTCCTTTCATTAAAATTGATCCAGGAAAGACAGAGATTTCAGATATATCCACCCCACCCACTTCATCCATCCCATCCTATCCCAGAGCTAGAATTAGCAGCAGGAGCTGCTCTTAAGGCAATAGATCCAAGTGTGATGCTCAGGGCCCAGGGAAAAGGGGGGAGGGGGCATCTGCAGGAGGAAAATGAAGTAAAGTTTTTAAACCCTTACCTTAAGCAACAAGAAAAAAATGTTCTTTAAAGGTTGCCTTACTAGCAGGAGAACTTGCACTTGCTCTGCTGAAGTGACTGTTGAGCCATCTGGGGAAGATGCTACCCTCCCAGCAGTGGCTGGTGCTGCAGCTCATGGCAACAAACCTCACATTTCCCCCTGGAATTTTCTGATTAAAAAATCTTGACCCTAAAACCATATTGTTGAGGCTGAACCTTAATTTCTTTTTACAGCAGGAGAAGGAAACTGGAAGCAGCCTCAGCTCTAGCTGGAGGAAGGGGGGGAGGATCCTCTCTGTGGGGTGAGCATCTTCCCTTTTTTAGAGTGCAGAGACTTGGATCTGCATCCATGATGTACAAGTCAACAGCCTGAGAAGTGCTCAGTGGTTTTAAATGTTTATTTGAGACACTGAGGGATCCCAGCTTTCAAGGTTTTCTATTTTTTGGCTCACTAAGGCATAGTGCTTACCACGCAAGCCAGGTCAAGCAGGGCAGGGCACGGTGGGAAAAGGTTTGCCACAGCCTTTTATGTGTGGCTGCAGGTTCTCCACATGTACACAGGCACTTGGGGTTGCTTCTACAACACCAGCCAGTCCAGAAAGTTATTTTCTTTCTTTTTTTTTTTTTTTTTTTTTTTTTTTTTTTTTATAAATGACCATTTAATCCCAAACAAAGGAAACCAGAGGAAAAGCCACAATGCTGTCAGAAGGGGACAGGATTTTGGCAGTGCTGGCAGCGTGCCACCTCCTGTTATTTATGGAAATAAAGTTATTTACCCAGGTAGAAGAGGCAGTCAGGCCCTCAGCCTGCACCCACACCCACTCTGCACCTCTGCCACCCAAAGGGAGGACATTTTGCAGAGCGAGGACCACTCTGGTCTCCGGGAAGGATGGAGCAGCCTGGCCAAAAGCTTCCCTGCTTCACCCAGTGCCTGGGCACACCTGAGCACACCCAGGCTGACACCAGCTCTTAAAAACCCAGCCCTTCCCATCTTTTACAAAGTTTAAATGACCAGATATGGACCAAAACAAAGAGCACAGGGCCACCCAAGCCAGCAGCACATGCGCCTGGCTGGGCAGGGGGGCGAGCAGGAAAAGAAATAGGAAGCAGAGACAAAGAATTTCCGCAACATCCTCCAAAACCACTTCCCGTACGCAGGGAGCCAGGAAACATTTACGGGAGAGGTGCCCAGGCTGGGCTGAGCAGGGCTGGGGCCCCAGAGAGCCTCCAGGGAAACAGATTAAATCATGGGGAAATAATGGAAACTCACAGCCCACATCCACAGTAAAAATCCCACCTGACGTGTGGAGCGTCCTGGATTTGAGGCTGACAAACAGATATGTGCTACAATCTTGAAAACAGATGGGCCCAGCTCTCCAGAACCTGTACCTGCATCCCATCCTCAGCAGCAAAACCCCTCCCAACAGCCTGGTGAGGACCTCGGCACCAACAACACCACCCATCCTCTCTGAGCTTGTGTGGACACACATTTCAACACACCCTTTTGCTCCAAGAAGAAATCAGAGAGGTGGGTGACTTAAGTGTTGAGAAGTACCATGCACAGATAAATAACTCAGTCCCAACCCAAGGACCAGAAAGGCCAGACCTCCAGGACCTGCTTTGTAATTGTTGGCAGCAAGCCGAGAGGAGCTGGTGGCCACTCGGTGCAGTTCTCTGCATCCAGCAGCACCAGGGGACATTTTGCACATCCCAAAACACACTGCTGACCAATGAACAAGTTTTGAGTAAATCATAGGTAGCGTTTTTCCTGCTTTCATGGCAATTTTTTAGGAATCAGCATTGCCTGGCATATTGGTTTCCTGGCCCTGCAGCCCTGTTTGCTTTGGGCAGTGCCTGTGGCTGGTGAGCCCTGCTGCAGAGAACTGACATTACAGTTATTTAACCCTCCAACATGATAAAGATGTGCTGTCAGAGCATCTTTCTGAAAGCCTCTGCTTAGTATGTGCATGCCTGAAAAACTGTGACCAATCTTTTTCTTATATTAAATTTATGCTCATTTTATAGGCTATCAGGTTTGGGGTTCTTCTGGGTTTTGTGGCTGGCAACCCCTTGCTCAACACTGCTAAATTAAAAATTTCATTGGGATTTGTTAAATAAACCTCTTCCTATCAGACTATAAAGGGGTTTTTTTGGTTTATTCCCACTAACCAGGTTTGCTCTACTCAGAGTCCTTATGCTTTGGTGGTGGCCAAATGCATTGAACAGTGATACGACAGCGGGAGCATCTCTCCTGTGCAGGGTGGGGCCAGCTGCCATCATCAAAGGCAGTGGGACACAGTGTAAAACTCTGGCATGGGATTATGCCTTCTTTTCTTCCCTTGATCTGTTTGACAGTTAATGCCCGCAAACAAAAGTGCTTCCTTAGACAGCTCATTAGTTAAACATGCCTGCACATAGGATTCCTCCTGTCCCCACACGTGTGACAAGGGAAGCTGGTGAATCTATGGGAATTATTTAAATCACTTGCATCCCACACCTAAGACTTAAATATCCTGACAGGCAAAGAAGCGTTAATACCTACAGCTTCTTGGTGTTATTCCTGTCACTACAGTACACCAAAATATTAATACACCCTAGGGCCATAATAGCTCCAAATTTATGGTGTGCACGCAAAGGGTTTTAGGGGTTGTTGAGAATCAGCAACAGCATTCAGAGCTGGGAGCTTTCCTGGGGGACCAGGGGATGGATGTTTTCACTTTGGGATCTGGGTTAAATTTAAAAAGTTTTGGGTTTTTTTTAGGCATTAATTTCCCAGGAAGATGACAAGATGCATTGTGAGAAAAGCAGCTCATGAAAGCTGCCATCATGCAAACACTTGGCCAGGCTTTACTGTGAGAGCATAAAGCAAGGGGGCTGCTCTTGATGGCAACTTACCGCAGCATTGCAGCAGGGAGGTCCAGCTTAGCTGAGAGGGAACAAAGGCATGGCAAGAGGGTAGGATCTGTAAAAAAATCCAGGCTGGAGTGAGAGAGAGAGACAACACTTTAGCTGCTTGGTTTTACTCAACCTACTGTCCAGGACGTGCCAACTGTTTTCTTGCCATATAAATGTTCCCCTTTTCCTTCACACAACAAAGAGCAAAGAGGATCAACATGTTTAAGGCCCCTTTCTATGTATGAAGATGCAATTGACCCCAGATGTATGGAATCCTCACTAGCATACAGTCCCTCCACATTACCTCCTGAGGCATGAGCCATGCCTACAAGTGAGACCAGAAGAAATGAACCTCAGCTGAAAGTCCCCTCACAGCTTCACTCAGTGACTGAAGGACACCTCAAAATTTCAGCTGTAAGGGTAACCTCCAAGGGCTTATTTTAAACCTTTATTATTGTAATATGTAATGCCCTGGTGCTGGGTTTGCACAAATTTTCAGCAACCACATTGCCCTCTGCTCACACCTTGTGCACCCAAGAAACACATTTCTATTTGAAGGAGCACATGGTGCCTCTTTGGTGTTCAGCTGAAAGGACTCTGAGGTCCTTGGGGAAAAGAAATCTGAAAACGTGAACTTTGAGATGAGATTTGCTCTGCTACATTCCCCGGGCGTGTGAGGAAGAGGAGCAACCCCAAGGCAGCGGTGGCTACGTGAAGACCTGGCAGATGCTGCAGCCTGGATGCCTGCCATCCGGGGAGGTCCTAACCTTCCTACTGGTCGCAGTGGCGCTGGGTGGGGGAAACTGGATGCGGATGAGCGCTTCCACGCTTGGGCACCTGAGGGCGGAGTTGGGCATTTACTGTTTTGAAATAAAACCGAGCGTTGCTCTTTCTACTCTTCTGAGCTGCAAGGGCCATGGTTTGAGTCTCTGCTGCTTTCCACGGACCCCAGCACTGTGCCAGGGGTGTGCTGGGGCTGGGATGGGAAGGAGAGGGGCTACCCCAGCCCCAGCACCCTCGCTGCTACACCTCACCCTGAGATCTGCGCTGATTGGCATGAGGCAGCCCCATCCGCAGGGTAGGAGCTTATTGCCTGTGTGCTAAGGGCAAAGAAGATGGTCCTCACGCACAAGGAATGCTGAGTTGAGGGCAAGCCTGTAGCCTCCACTGCAGCTCCTGTCACAGGGCGTCTCGTGACCTTGTGACAGAGTGATCATCCCAGGAAGGTGAGTCTGAAAAAAACAGGGGGTTTACCTGCATGACCGTGGGCTGGGTCCCAGCAGGGCTGCCTAGGACCTCACAGCAGGCACCTGAGCCACCTCTACCCATCTCCCAAATTCTCATGTGGCACCATTGCTGCTGCCCTCTTCTCTGTGTCCAGCATCCCATCTCCTCCCAAGGCATCCTCACCAGATCCCTCCGCTCTCATCCACGTTTCCAACCACTCCTGCCCTACCCAGTGGCTGCTGCTGGGATGCAGGAAGCTGAACTGTCTCTTTTTCCTGAGAGATGTTCAGTAGCCAGAAGAAAAAAAAAGAGGAGGGACTGGAGTGCTGGTGAAAAATATGATGATGGCAAAGTGTTGTTATAGCCACAACACCTAGTTATTAAGGAGAGCCAGGGAGACACAACATCTTTTATAAGACCAATTTATAGTGTTGGGAAAACAGTCTTATGGGCACAGGCACCCTCTCGCAGGAGAATATATGTGCTTCCTCTCAGGCAACATCCATTAAGGAGATGTATTTGGACAGGATGGTGAGGAGCCCAGCACAAAATCCTAAAATAGACACAACAATGCTTCTTTCTGTCTGGCGCAGCTCACGCCGGAGTTTCTGCTGGTCCCAAGGAGGGGTGCTTTCCCTCAGCCCCAGACCTGGCTCCATCCCAGCGCTGGCTCAGCAGTGGGCGCAGGCTGCAGAGGAGTCCCTGCCATGCACCTCAGTGCTCCTCTGTTTCTGGAAGCTTTATACAAATGACACACCCCTCACATGGCTTCCACGCTTCTGTGTCCCCTTGTCAGACATTGCAGTGGCCGTGTCAACTCGGGTGGTGCCTGTACCAGGAAATTTCACAGCCTAAGGGAGAGGAAAACACCCAGGAAAAGCCCAGAGAGAGGGAAATTAGAGGGGGCTGGGAGGGATAGCTGGTACATACTAAGTTCTGACTTAGGAAGTCAGGCAGACAACTGAGCAAGCAGATGAAAGGAAATAAAAGATTGTTTTCATCTTATCTCCAAAATCCTGTCTTTTTATATAGCCAACTTCTGCCACAGGAGGAAGGTGGGGTGGGAAAAAGGTTGGGAAGGCAGGAGATAAGCAGCACAGTGCAATTGGAGGTCCCTAAAGGGGACTGCAGAGCCCTGAGGTGGCATCCAGCTTTCCTTTCCCAACCCTGTCTTACTGAGCTATATAGTTTATTCGGGAAGAGGGCGTGTGTGTGTGTATTAAACTCTGGCCCAAGATCTGTGATTCCTGGCCCATCCCTTGCTGCTGCCATCAATCCTTGCCCATCAGGACCTGCCATCCCCGACCCAGTGCGCAGCAACACCTCGGCCGTGCTCCCACATGAAAGACTTGGCACGCTCCCTGCCACGCTTGGGCAAACCAAATATTCTTTCCTTTGATTTGTTTCAGACACAGCAGCCATAAACCTCAGCCTCTGGCCTCTTGTTTTCATTTGATGAGACTGGCTTAGAGGAAGGGAGGGCTCCAGCTTTCACCGTGCCAGGCAGCCTCACACATGTGCCGAGCAAATATCCTTCGGTTTCTTACCATGCTACCCAAAATCACCTCCTCTTCCCTTCACCTTCTCCTTTCCAGCCCCATTTGCCAGGCTGTCCGTGTGAGAGATCAGCACTGGGTGCTCTGGTAAGACTGCAGTGGCCTTCACCACCCCTCAGTGCCTGGCACCACAGCAGCCAGAGCCCAGCTAGGTGGGTGCTGAGATGGCCACTGCTCTCAGGAGCACTGCCAAAGGGGCAAGCTCCTGCAAAAACATCCTCCTGGGATCGAGGCATTCCACACTTTGGGAAATGGAGCCTTGCATTCCGTCAAATTACATTTTTTTTTCCTGTGTGCGGGCACCCTGTTCCCTCTCTGAACTGGCTCTGTACCCTGGGCAGTTTTCTTCCCATATAAGTCCTTCACCCAAATTCTTTTTGCCTTGTTACTAAAATACCTCTATGCACACCAGACAGTCAAATCCTACTCCTCACTAAATTCCTCAGTATCACTGCTCCCAGAATAGATGCATAATGGGCAGGAGCAACTTCCAGCTACTCTCACAAAGTAATAAATCAAGAAGAGTTAAAATGTTTATTCTTTTCTTCATGGAGAAAGGAACAAATTGAAGCTGAGAGAGCTGTGTGCCTCCTTCAATGGGGTCCAAAATCAGTCTCTTATGCTCAGTGAAGCTACATAACCTCACTGACTGGATCCAGGGGCACTCTTCCACGTGGGTGTAGGACTAAGGAGAAACCTTAGTATAGGAGAAACATTTTAATATGATGGGAAGTTGAAGAACTCACCTAAAACAGCTTCCACCATTATCACCACAACTGATGGTCTTTGATATTTTCAACAGATGAGCAGATGAGCAGAGAAAAGCACCCCAGTGACCGTCACTCCTGTGGCACCCTGTGGAACAGACTATGCCTGGGGCAGTGCTGAGATAGTTTTCACTATGTGCACCCCATTTTGGTGACCATTGCTCTGTTGCTGAAAGGAGACTCTTCCTTAGGAAGCATGCAGGTTAAAGTGGTTCTGCTGAGTGATGGGATGTTCTGGAACAGATCAAAAAGGGTACCACCACCACCCTTTGATTTTCTTCCATGAAATACTCAGAATCCACCAGCCTGCTGCACGGATGCTCTGCTCTCTTTCTTGTACCTACATAGAAGTAATTTGTGCAGTTAAAACAACTGAAACAGAAACATGAGGGGTTAGTTGAACAACTGTTTGCATAGATGAAGGTGGGAAGGGTGTGATTAACCTGGCAAGGGGAAGGCTGACTTCTGAGCTGGAGCACAGGACTGAGAACTTCCTCCTCCACTCCTTACCCCTCAGATGAAACAGAAAGGCAAGCCACATGATCTTAACAGTGTCCAGCCCAGGCAGACTGGTATTTATAGTCTCTCCAATTAACTAGAGCACATTTACACATTAATTAGCTCATGCTTTGTGCCTAGAAATCTCTGTTATATTAATAACACTTATTACATCCCTCTGTCAATGGGACATTTCCCCACTGCTGCTGCCAGCGGGCGAGGGCAAAGGTGTCTGGATGGATGCAAAAATGGGACCAAGAGCCAAGATGGCTCAGCTCATTCCTAGGGTTGTATTTCACAGAGATGCTGTGTAACCTTGGAGAACAATAACAGCAACAGATAATAATAAGCTTTTCGTACAGGGAACTTATGAAAAATTGAGCTGCCTCTGTAAGAAATAAATATAAAGGAGAGTAGCTCGAAGGAGGGTTAAAGTGGCCACCTCAGGTGTGACAAAGCCTAGTAACCCCCAAGCTTCCAGCATATTCTTTCAACATTTCTTCAGTGTCTCTAAAGTGTCCTTTCCGTCTCTGCAGCTGGAGCCAGCTTTACACACGCTCAGCTATCCTGGGAGGGAGCAGCCCTGCAATCCAGCCAGCAGCTCAGGAGCAGCTGTTAACATCAAATTTGCAGGCTGGTGTCGCAAACGCAGAAGGTTTGCAAGGGCATCATGGGCTGTTAGGGAGGAGAGAAAATCATCCTCTTCTCCTTCCTTCTCTTTTCTGCCTGCCTGAAACGATGTCTGGATACTGAACATCTGCTTAACATAGCAGTCAAGCAGGGACATGCTCTCCTTGTTGTTTATTGCAGAGCCACGGTCCTGAAAGCCTGGGTTTGATGTATAGCCTGGAGACACGCACGTGGCTCTGGCTTCCCAGATGGAGCAGCAGTGGGGCAGGAAAAGGAGAGCAGCAGTAAGAAATATGGGTATGCAGGGTACAGCACAGCATCTACGGAATAAGTGAAACCATGCAGCAGCCTGCCTTAGCTGGGGTGAGCCTCTGCCTTCTGAAATCAAAGCCCAGCATTGCTGCAGTACAAGGAGATTCACCGATCACAGTGGAGATGCAGTAGCAGACAGCAGTGCTGAGTTCGTTTAGCAAAGTGTGGTGATATAGAGAGAGTAAACGGCCCACTGCATGCTGATTTCCCACAAGAATCAATTAACTGTAGTTAAAAAAATACATTTTGAATGTCATAATCTTCAACCGTCACTGGCTGATTTCAGTCACAAAGTAGAGCCAAAATCCTCAGCCAAATATGTTGGTTTAGGTTACTCATGACAAAAAAGGGTTCCTCATGAAAAAAAAACAAACAAACAAACAAAAAAAAAACAAATAAACAAAAAAAAATTTTGGCTGCTGCTGTCAACATCATACAGACCTGTACCAGAGACACAGGAATCAGCACAGGTGACATGGAGGACAGGTTTAATGCCAAAAGAGCTTTATGAGCACTTTATTAAATAAAATATGCTTATTTAGCTGCCTTTAAATAAGGTGGGTGTATTTCCTGCTGTTTGAATCTGTTCAGCAATGGAACAATATCATTATTAGCATCTAGGCTAGCATTTAAAGCAGCAGGAAGTTCAGTGATGTTGCTGAAAGCAGATTTCCATCAGAAAGATAAGAGTGTGTGCTCCTCTCCAAGCTGCCCAGGAGGGACCTCCTCTTTGGTGCCACCTCAATTCCCACTCTGCCAACAGTGGAGCATCTACTCCAGCTTTCACAGGACCTGTAACAGGAGGAGGGTGCATTTTGGGGGCTAAACACCTCACCTCCAGGGTAAATCCCACATAGTGGTTGGTGGCTCTTTGGAGCATGCTGCAAATAGTGACAATCCTCCCAGCACCACCACAAAGCCATAGAAGCAGCAACCTCGGTTTTGGGAGAGAGAGAAGTCGAGAAGAGCTGTATCTTGCCCAAAGCTGTTGGAAAAGTCATTCTCAGGGCAAGACCAGGAAGGAGTGCCCCTCCTGGGCTCATGGCGTGAGTTTGGTTGTCTGTCTCCCCACTGCTGATGGCATCTCAAGGCAGCTCTTCCCCAGCCCTCATCTCCTGCTTGTTTGTGTCTGCCACGCTTCTGCTCCACCCTGTGGTTTGTTGTACTTGGTTCCGGGTTTATTTGATACAGAAACACTTCCAACATGCTCCTCCTGAGCCCATGAAGCACTAGTCACAACAGTGGCATTGTACAAGTACCACTGGGTAGAAAAGATGGTGTAACTTTATTTTGGCTGCCTTCACCCCAGAGCTATAGCTCAGCATCTTACTCAGTTTCAACCAGGAGCTGAGGTTTGGCACATTGGTCCAGCAGCTTCCAGCACCCATGGGATCTAGCAACAGGTACCATGTGAATCTTCTCAATACCAGTGCAAAAGCAGCAGCATCTCAGGACCAACATAAAGTAATTAAGTCAACTGGGGAAGCGATTAGTGCCAGGCTACATCCCGAGGATGACAGTGGCACCGTGGTGCTAAATAAAGGCAGTTCTATGTGGTGCCAAACGACTTACTGTGGATTTTGTCTGCTCCTTGTTTACCTTGCTTAAAAGCAAGCTCCAGACTGTGTCCTCTGTTCCTCCCTCCTGGCAAATCCTGCCTAAGCTGTTCTCAGGAACAAGGTGGATGTGGTGAGGAGAAAGACATAAAGAGAAGCGAGTGGAGAAACACTGAGGTAAGACAAGATTTCAGAGCTCAGGAATCACCAACACATCCTGCACCATCCCTCCCATACTATTTCCCAGTACTCAGTAGGTGATGTTTTAATGCTGTGCAAGCCACAGGTAGGCTTGCCTTGGTCACCTGTAGCTGTTACAGGTGCAAGACCTCCACGGGCCATTCCCTCAGCCGGTCCACAGGAGCAGACATCACCCAGCTGCTTGGTGAGAGGGTGCCAGGGTGGGACCTGGGGGGATTAAGGGAACCTTTTATTGTGGCCCCAGAGCCCTGGGGCAAAGCTGACTTCAGACATGTTCTCAGCAAGGCAGGAATGGGGCCAGGACCAGGTTTAGATGGACCTCACAGCCAGTACACACATCTCACATTGAGGGTGACCTCTAGGTTTTACTGTACCACCTTAGAAAGGCTGGCTGAGGACAAAGCTCTTCCACTGGTCAAGTATCGGGAAGGTCATTTTAGCTTGGTGTTTTACTTTTCTGGAATCTCAATAGGATGGTAGGCTGTTAGAAAAGCCAAATGAGTCTCTTAATATCTAATGAGAGATACCCAAGAAAGAAGCTCATCATTAGGACTGTGTTGCATCTGCCTCAAAACAGTAAATGCAGCTCTTGGAGGAGGTGAGGAGAGGGCAGGAGAAAGCAAGTACATGCACAACAGGGAGAGAAAAAGTTTTGTGCATTGCAGCACACCAAACTCCTCTAAAGAAAGGGCTTCCCCCTGGTGACTGTGGCCTGAGTAATAGTCATGAACTCCATGGTTTTGTCAGTGCCATTGTAATATCTGTACATCTCTAAAAATGTCTCTTCCTTCTGAAGGATCCACTGAACATTCACTTCTTAAAGAAAAGTACAGAAGAGGCAATATTGACAAGTAAGCGTAAGGCAACCTACCTTTACTAGCCCTGCAGGAAAAAAAAGGAACAAACAAACAAAAAATAAAGCTAACAGAAGCCTTCTATTAAAATACTTGATTCCTCTCACCTTGTGACTTTGGTATGAGGTTGAGGAGACACCTTTTAATATGCTCAAATATATATTTATAACAAATACTATGTTATTGGTTAAGCATATAAAAAGCATCTGCCTAACCTGATATGCTTAAATAACAATATATGATTATTTCTTATATGCATGCATATATACTTATATAAAAAGAAGACATTATTCACAATAATATATTTACAATAAATAGATGCTCAAATGTATTCTGCATATATGACTAATCATATGTTATATATTATTATATGCTTATAATAAATCATGTACATCATTATTTAAGCATCTAAAAAAAGCATCTGCCCAACCTCATACCAGAGTCAGAGGTGAGGAGGATCAAGTCCTGCGAGGGAAGGATGCTGCCAGCTTTAGAGGACACGGCCTTAGCCAGCCAAGTCCCTGCAGCAGCAGTGGTACCTGCAGAAAAGAGGGCTGTGTTCCCTGCCACACAAAAGGCCAGGAGCTGCGTGGATGTGGCCAGGAGAGGTGGGGGGGGGCTGAGGAAAAGATGTACCCACTGTTCCTTTCTGATGGGGTGTGCAGCAATATTTCTGTTTTACTTTACATATTTCAGGTGTGTAGGGAGCAGAGGGATGTGGCAGAGAGGGGCAGGGTGATACAGCAGGGAAGGGAAGAAGCTTTATAGCAAGGATGTAATGATGCCTTTCCTATTTGTAGAAATAGTACACAAGTCTTATTGACACAGTTTGTTTGAGTGACACAGGTTTCCTCCTGTTTGGGGACACAAGCTTGGTGCTTTCCCTGCTGGGAGCATGTGGAGGAAGGGCAGAGCAGCCTCAGGAGCAAGGTGCAGAGGTCAACAGCCCCTTGGTGTTAACATCGTATTTTACAGGATCTCCTGTAGTTCAGGTAACTAAGACCAAGGGGACAAATTGAGTGCTGGCAGCAGCAGGCAGTAGAACCAGAGCAGCTCCTTGCCAGCGTGGCAGGGAACAGATGTGTTTCTATGGAGCTGTTACGTCCCAGCTCCACGATGCTCCTGGGTGCACTACAACTGCTATCTGCACCCGTAGCCGGATTTTTTACATTACAGACAGTGGCTGCTGTGTGGTGTGCTCTGCTAGCAATAGCCACCACAGCTTAAAAATAGATCACTGCACAGTTGTGAACTTGGATGCTCCCCTATTAGTGTTTATTTTATTAATTTATTGAATAAACACCAGCGAGGTTAGATACTGTCTGTGGCTTTGGCTCCTTTTTTCCACTGCATTCAAAGCAATTACTTTCATGAAAGCAAATGGTTCATTTAGCTGGAGAATCTATAAGGCAGAAATGAGATCAGATTCCTGAACAGATGTGCCCTCCTCTAGAGGGATTCAATGTCTGCGAGGCTTCAAGCTGACACCAGGCAGAAAATACCTAACTTCACTATGCCTGAGCTGCCCAGCAGAGCTGGCAGTTATATCAAAGAGCCCACAGAACAAGGGAAGTACCCATCGATTTAAAGCATTTTTTGTGTACCAGGGAATAGAAGGGAGGAGGGACACCTTTGTCATGGGTTTGGGGCTCGTGCCACCAAAAAAACCTACCCCTAATTTACTAAAATGAGGCCTTCTTTGTCAACAACTCAGGTAAAGAAAAATGTTTTTCCTCAATTTTTGCACACGTAGATCTGAAGAGGGGGCTGGAGGGAGCCAACAACAACTACTGCAGGTCCACACACGATGTAACACTTTCCTTTGTTTGGTGCTGTGTCTCAGGAAACACCTGAGCTCCCCACCCAGCCCAGTTCCATGTCAAGTCAGCAGCAAGGCACAACTCCCTAGTGTCAGTTCAGAGACTGTGGTGAGATTTAGTCCTGCTAACCACAGCTCAGATCATGTCCTGCAAATACAGCAAAGCCCTGCTGACCCAAGCAGCCTCAGCTGTGCCAGATATCTCCTAGGACAACATGCGCATCCACGGCAGCATCCCTCAAACTAACCCCCTGGACTTCCCCTGTTGCTCATGCCTGGCTGGTGAGGTCCCAGCTTGCACCCTGTCCTCCTGGGATAGTGCTGGAATCAGCCTGGCAACCCCCGCACTCTGTACACATGCCCAGGACCTGCTATAGACATCCCCACTTATCTGCACATCTTCTCTCCCCATGCCCTCAGCCTCAGCTGGGTGCAGACAGAAGGAGGCATGAAGAAAAAGCCATCATCCACTCGCCAGTGGAGACAGCCCCCCTGGGCAAGGCAGCACATGGGCACTTGCATTGCTGCTGCCAGCTCCCAACCCGCTCTGCGGCTAAGCCGAAGCCTGAGGTCTCAGGGCTGCACATGCCTCAGCCTGGCAACTCTCCCGTGCCCCAAATTAGCAGGCATGGAGACTGTTTGAAGTCCCTCCAGCCTTTCCATGCAGGGCCACACAGCCCCTCAGTGGTAACCGGTCCTGGGGACGTGCCCGGCTGGGACGCCCATCCTGCCAGCCACAATTTCTGCCCGTGCTCCTCGCGGCCGGCGTCCATGCCCATGTGTTCACCTGGCAGCCCTCCCACCCACAGGCTGCTTGACAGGGCTCAGCTGCCAGGCAATGATGCATTTGGACAGGAGGCCTGAGCAGGACTGTAAATACCATTCCTTTGGCCTTGCTCCTCCCCTGGTGCAGAGGAAAGAACGGACTATCTCTCACCTGACGGCTGCTGTGTCCTCTCAGCCTGTCCTCTTCTCAAAGCAGCCCACAAGGCAAAGGATGAAGAGGTAATTATACTCATCAACTTCAAGAGGCATGAAGGAAAACTCAAAAGTGTTCAACTTGCAAAATAGCTCACAAATCTACGTTGACAGGAGAGGGGATCAACAAGTCTAATTATTCATGAGCAAAGGGGGATGGGGGCAAAACCAAGGGTTAAAATTTGTCACTGAGGCATATGGAGTTAACTCACAGTCACTGCGGGATGTATATGCAATAGATGTTTTCCAGTTGAGTTTTACTTGGGACGTTTCCATGAACCAGCCTATACATAAATGCAAACATCATGCAATGAGGTGGTGAGGATAGGCTCACGTCAAGGTAAGGAGACAAGAACACTCAGTCCTAACATGGTCAGGAGATGAGTGGTTTCCAGAGCTGTAGGGATGTGTGGGTTTGGCTTTTTTTCCTTTTCAGGCTTCCCACCCCTCCCGCCCCCCCTAAGTTCTGACTTCACAGGAGCTTCTAGTAACATCAAGCACCCCTGCTGTTCAAGACCCTGCTGTGTGTAATGGCATGCCTACACAAGGAAATGAGGGGGATGCTGTTGGCAGGGGACAGTACAGCACAGAATATGTGTGCACATCTCAGATCACGAGCTGCACGTAACCCTACAAACGTTATCAAGAGAGATGGACTGAAATCTAGGCTTTGCCCCTTCCAACTCAAGAGCAACTATGACGCTGACTTGGAGAGCGCACACCTTACCTGCCTTTGACCCCATCCTCATCTTTTGTGGGATTTTACCCTGGTGTCTGGATCTTCGGTGTTACTGCTGCAAAGGGACAGTAAGCATCACCATCAAGAAAAAAGCAGGCGGCTTCAGCTTAGGTGTGCTGCAACCGAGAGCATTCCTTAGCTGCAGCATTTTGCAGCCATTTCTCACAATTAGACCATACTCTTCACTTGAAAAAAATTTCTTGTATATTCATTTATTTGTGATCATGTAACGGGTAGTATTTCCAGGAATAATAGTCAGGAGGCAACCAAAAAGCCCCTCACACAGCTACAATTTATGCTGCGCTTCCTCATTTATTCGGAAGTATTCCATCACTGCCAGGAATAAGCAGCACGTTATTTGGTACCATTTTTTCTTTATCCATCTCTTACAAGGATCATATTTGTTGTTGTTGAGGTTTTTCTGTGATTTTTTTATTATTATTATTTTAAATTTTATCAAAATCCCCATGCACTGGCCAGGAAGATGGGGAGCTGTGGTACAAATCACACAAAAAAATCAACAAAACAGATACAAGAGCTGCCTCTGGGACAACACCCAGAAACCAACTTTCTATGCAGAAAGTCCCTCTGAAATAGGTCACAACTGTCCAGTGAGAAGTGAGGAAATTAGCTACATGGCCAAAAGAAGAAAAAGATATGTCATTACCTGCGTGTCCCTCCTCAACCCTACTTCTCCATTTGTAGCCCCTGAAATGTCACCAGTTCATCTCATCTGGAATGATGAGATCAACTTGGCCGTACGCTAGAACTCCTTTGGCTCAACTTCATTCTCATCCAGGTAGCAGGGAAGGGGTGCATTATGAGTAACAGTTATCCAACAATATGAGATCAGGCAATAAGGGGGAGGGGGGTGTCTGCTCCCCAAACCACAAAATCACTGCTTGAAATATGACCCTCAGAAGAGGGCTCATGCTATGCAAAGGCACCCTTCCAAAACATATGTAAAAAGTAATAAATTCTTATAGTCTGTGGGGTTCTTTTGAGAGTAATTTCTTGCCTTAATGAACTATGTGACAGTAGCTCTCCTGAACAGAAACCAGGCAGCCCCCACTCATTCCCTAGAGATGTTTTTTTGGTCTGCACATTGTCTTTTGTAGCAAGTCTTTAGCCTCTGCTATATACACTGCTAAGCATCATATGTTTTATATCTAGAAAGACAATCTGAACTGGATTAGGTACCATCTGATCAAACGCAGCAGCTTCATTAAGCGAATCAGCCTATGCAGTTGTAACGATCCCTTTTTAATTCTACTCTCGATAGATGCAGTGTTTTTCACACTGAGCTAGGTTGTTTTGGTTCTTTTTTACATTGGATGGTCCAGGTCAGAAGATAACAAAGCCTCCTCAGATTAAAAAAAAAATAATCCCAAAACATAAGCAGTGGCTTTTTGTCAGTAAAATACTTGTCTGTTTGTAGGCAAACCTGCCATAAACAAGTCTGCAACATCCACTTAGTGCAAAAAAATCCCATCACTGAGGATGACTCATGATACATGGTGATGGGAGTAACAGACAAGTAAAAGCTGAGCAAACAGCTTCTCAATATCAACAGGGTGACCTGGGCCAGGGAAAAACCTTTCTGACACTAGAATTCCTCCTCTGAATTCAAGCCTTTGAAGCCAAGTTACATGAAAAGTATTTTTAACTCCTTATTCATTATGAAGACCAAGAAAAGTTGCGCATTTGTTTGCTATAACAAGAAACAAAATTGTAGAGAACAATGCCATCAACATCTTTGATGTCAATACAGCCAGCACTTCATTAAACCTTGAATTTGATATTATGCTCCTGAAGATAAACTGAATCATGAAATCTCAGGAGAGGTAAATATGGCAGGAAAAATTGGTATTAGAATGGTAATACAGGCATAAGGTTGGATTAAGTGGGTTGTGAAACTGAACCTAAACTGTATACTGCTAGGAAATGGATAGTCCTACCCTCCTGCCTCCTATCACTTCAGATCAAACAGATATGCCCAGTCGCATTATTTGGCTAATTGACCAAAAAAGGTGGCACGGGAGGTATGTGTGTGAGACACACTGTTTTCAGTCCCATCAAAAAGTGGATTCAAATCACTAAGTGGACACAAACCCCTGTGAAAGTCAGAGGACAAGAATGCATGTCCCAAATTACAAAAGGCATCCCAAAAATTCACCAGCGTAAGAGGCAGTTGGTGAGCAGTTATTTTAACAGGAATAGTTGTAGTTACTCACCTTCCTGAACAAGATGGCACTAGTAATTTCAAGTAGGTGCTACAACCTGTTATAGAGCAGGCATTAATGAATCTGGTCCTTGGACAGTGGCATTGTCTAATAGCTACTGCCAGAAGGGACAAAGGGCTGGATGACGTGGTGGAGTCACCATCCCTGGAGGTGTTCACAAAACATGTAGACATGGCACTTTGGGACATGGTTTAGTGGTCATGGTTGTGTTGGGCTGATAGTTGGACTTGATGATCTTATAGGTCTTTTCCAACCTTAATGGTTCTATGCTTTTGAGAAAATAGCAAGTAAACACAGCTGTTAACATACAAATCTAAACCAAAGACCTAGAAACCAGCTTGTCATATTCATGTTATATGGAACTTCACAAAATAATTCAGAAATTGAAACATGGACACACATGCTACAATACGCCTTAAACAGACATTCAGCCTCTGAATATGGTCATTGCTAACAAGTAAGGAGCCATGTCATGTCCATCCCTCCACCCAGTACAGTTAAGCTCCTCCCCAGGAGGATGCCCACATGACCACAGCCTTTTTCTAGTATTCAGAATCTCAGTCACAACTCAATTGCCCAGGAAATAGCAGAATTGCTTTGGGGAAAAAGAGGTAAACTATTTTAGGAACTGAAGTTCAGCCTACTTTCTTTTTCAGATGTACAAGAGGAACCTGAAGCCACTTCTTCCACAGGATGAGAATGCTTTAAATCAGTATTTCATTTTTCTTGCATGTAAACCATAATTTCTTTTTGCACAGAAAGAAGCATGTGTGACTTAAGCAGTTTTTTTCTGTCACTGTTAAATTAGGCCACATTACAGTTTGATGGTATTCCCTTCCCCTGCAACCTCCAAACATTACAAGTTACTGGAACTTACATTTTTTAATATTACAATTTTTTTTGACATATGGCAACTGTAGATAGTAAGAATCATGTAAGACTTAAAACAGCACTTGCAAAACTGGCTGAGAAGTGTCATTCTCTAAAAACAAACAAACAAACAAAAAAAAACCCAAAAAACAAACAAACAAACAAAAAAACCCAAACCAACCAAACAAAAAAACCCAACAAACAAACAAATGAAAACAAACCCACAGCAAACTCTTCAGTCATTTTAAATCCATTAATATTTGTTTTTCAATAGTTTCCGCAAAAATGATCTCACCTAACTAGCAGGCATATACAGTTCCAAGAGGACCACCCCTTGTTTAATCAAAAGAACAATCAGGACAGCCAAGAGCAGCAATGTGTTTTAGTGGATTGCCATCCTGTAGGTCAGATAACTCCCCCTGTGACTCATTTCCCCACCTGCCAGCTCCAGATGAAAGAGCCCAGGAGAACAAGAAGACAAGCTGCAATACCTATTTGGTGAATGCCTGCAGACTTTGGACTACAAGCCGATTTTCTTTTGAGCAGATGCCTGAACCTGCACATGCAGGCAGCTACCAGGGCCACCAGCAGCTACTGCTTACTCCAGACAGCACGACTAACATGTGGCAAAGTGCAAAATGGGGAAATTGCATTGATAAAAACACAATTCTTCAGTTATTTTTAAGCTGCACCACTGCATGAATCAGAACTATTTTGTCCAGCCTTCTTCACCCCTGGGAGCAGGAACTTGTAATCCTGAAGTGGCAGATAGAAGGGACCACCAGCACCACAGCATCAGCAACTTAAAACTCTAGATAACGTGCTGCATCCTACCTCCTCTAACGATCCACGTGTGCCCAGTGGGTCTCTGGTGCTACGCAGTCCTCTCATCCCTCCATCACTTCCCAGAAACTTACCTGTAGTGATGCTACTACACAAGGAAAGAAGCTGATGAACAGGAACTGCAGATAGTCTTGTTCCTTTCCCTCTCCAGCTTTTGTATCCCCACCTTTTGCTTTGCTCTTTTTCTATTGTCTTTGAGAGTCTCCCAGGTGCAAGTGAACTGTCAACTCTGGATGAGTTATGCCAAAGGTATTTTTATAACTGCAAAAATCTGCCAGGAGGAAATACAAAACCAAACCAGAACACCCCATATAACTAAATTCTCAGCATTAAAAAAACCCAAACAAACCAAAAAACAACTAAAAAGTAATGTCATCTTTTGTAGACTGCCTTCCTCACTAACATTAAACAGCATAAATTAGAACATCCAAAATCAGACTGACATGTGACCATTCTGGAATTTTTTTTAAAAAGCAGTTCTTAACAAAAGCTGATGATTTAATAGTTCTTATTCCTTGCTGCTGCACAATAAAGACAAAAAGGTAATGTACTCAGGGCATGCAGGGAGAGAAAGCTAGACACGAAGTAATTGAGTTGAAGTCTGAAGAATGAAAATCCACGATACTTGGAAAAAATATGTGAGGAGCAGAGAAGTGGTGCCTTAGGATTCCTCAGGAATAAAATCAAGACAACATTTGGTATCAATATAGACATAGTCCACTAACCACTAACAGGATTCACATGGCATCTCTAGGACCATAATCATCATAACCAACACTCTCAAAGAGGCAAAGTTTTTCCCTAGGCTGCAGGTGTAGCACCACACACCCAAATGCTGTCAGGATTGTGTAAATTCCTGATCTGCTCATCTGCCATTATGAATTCTGCTGCCTTGAACCGTTTACCTGCATTGTCAGTTAAACTTCCTCATCCCAATTCTTTTAAGAGAAAGAACTTGGCATTTCATTTCAGTACCAGAATCTCTGGATTTGGTTTCCTAACATTCCTACAAAAGAAAAAATTAAGTTCCTTACCAATACCTCCCAATTCCAGGTTATTAATTAAAGAAACAAAACCAGTCTAATTACCTTTTTGTGTAGATGATTGCAGCATTGTTGACTGATGCATGAACCAGAATTTTGAAGTATGGGATGGAACAAGTGGTTAATTATATTGAAATGCATTTAAAGCAAGTTGAACAGGGTTGTTATCAAGCAGACAGAAATGACATCTTAAATCACTTAAGTCCCAGTTGCTCACCTTTTACATTCCTGTTCTGGATGCTCCAAGACAAGTTTTCCTTAATTTTTAGTTGATAGCTATAAACTGCTTGGCATCAAAAGGATGTGATCCCATTTTGTCTAGCATTAGTTTTCTGCAACAACCTACTCCATTTAAATACCCTGGCAGACAGCATTAATTACTAGTGCTGAGCAAGTTATGAATAATGTGATTTATTCTGCAATTCTTGGCTCTCTGTTCAGGAGACGAAAGCAGATAATAACATCTCTATTAATCCTCTTTGGGAATCTTCAGATAAATTCACTCATGTGTTTAGAGCTCACTCAGAACCTCTTGAAAGAAGTTAACAGCAAATAAGCTCTGTAGGGGTCTTAGCAGAGGTGAAATCTATTCACTGCCTACATATTTTCTTCTACGTACCTCATTTCATGATCTCCAAGAGCTATCAAAAAGCACACCACATAACTCATTTCCAGGCTGGTCCATCAGAACCCTTAACCAAGTTTCAGGTGAAAAATTAAAACCAAGTTTACATAATTTCAGCAGTAAATTTCTTCACAGGAACCTTCATCAGCAAATGGGGGCAGGGAAGAGAAAATGAAAAAAAAAGTAAGCTTCAAATGTGTGCTGCTCTTGTCCTAGTACTGCTTCAAGTACTGTTACAAGCTAGTTACAATACTTGCAGTACTGTAACTAACAAAAAAGGTACAAAAGTGTTTTTTGATTGGTGTGTACAAACTGCAACTAATCACACATGGACTAAGCTCTCAAACATGCTACAGGGTGTGATTGAAACAGAAAGGTTATCAAATAAAAAGCGAACACCTACAAAAGAAGAAACCAGATAAGAGTGCAAAAGAGTTTTAAAAAAAAATAAATCCCAAAACACACCAAAAACCCCAAACCACCACACCCCACTGCTTATATCATACTAACCAACCATGAAAATCAGAAATGCTTCCAAATTCAGCATTGAGTGGAGTAAGAAAGCAATCTAAACAGCAACAAAAGTGCTTTTTCTTAGTACTGTAGAGAGCTTGGTCCAGCTCCAGACTCTATCCAGTGATAATCTCACCAAATTTGCTTTCACGTGGAGCAAGACAAATTTTACACTCTTAACCCCACCCCTCACATACACACTATATTAGTCAAGGTAGCATCCCCACTGTTTCCTAGATCTAGTCTAAGTATTTAGACCACATACTGAAGAGAAAAAGGGAAAGCCAATTATTTTTCAATCAAACATAACCCACAAGTAATATTTGAAAATCAAGACTAAAAAGCAGGCATCATTTAATGTATTTTAATAGCAAACTTACAGGAACAGCACAGAAGACAGACAACATTAAAAACATGTAATTGCATGTAGGACAACTCAGTTAGAAAAGTATAGTGAATGGATGGAATCTACTGTATGATAAAAATGCTACAAACACCATTTAGTTGCCATTGATAAGAAATTTACTTGTTTAAAAAAATCCAAATGCTGGCATTGTCCAGAAAAATTTGACAGGTTTATTTATTTTTTTTTTTTATAAAGTTGAATTGTTGAAACTTGTTCACTGGAACAATTTTTTTTTTGACCACATTTATGTTTTATGTCCCCTTGTTTATATTAAAAATCCACACACAAATGAATATGGGAAAAGACTTGCCAATATCCAATTCTGTCCCCTATTTTTCCATTTGCAACCATATACTTAGGTACCTTTTAACCCCATGGAAAAAATATCTAACGTTCATTACTACCAATAACAGGAAGAAGATTTTGCTTCGAGAATGACAAACCCATCGAGGTGAAGTTTAGGCACGCTCTCCACGTATGCGGCGTGCTAGCTGGATATCTTTTGGCATGATTGTGACACGTTTGGCATGGATAGCACACAGGTTGGTATCTTCAAACAGGCCAACCAAGTAGGCTTCACTTGCCTCCTAGTGTAGAAGGAAAAGAAAAAAAGTTAAAAATGCTTTCACACCCTCCAAGCACTTGGGAAAAAAAAACCACCACACCACAAAGAAGTACAATGTAAAATGGCATTAAGTTTAGGCTTCTATCTTCATAAATCACAAATGTCTGAAGTTTTAGATTCTCCAAAATAAAAGCCTTCATTTTCTTATAAACCATCAAATAATATTCTACATCAAAGTTGCACACTACTGTCATTTGGTGAAGACGTCCTCCAGAACACAACTGAACCAGTATTTTGACGGGCCTCTCACAAGAGAAGGGGTTATCTCATCAAAAGGTTAGTTTGTTTATGAACTTCTCTTTTTAAAGGCTCATTTACACTATTTGACTGACTTGCCTGCTGCCTCTATTCAGCATCAGGTGAAATCAGCAGGTGCTAAGGAGAAGAAGAGCAGACGTTCCCTCCTAACACACAGTTTGAGCGCACAGCTCCTTGCTATAGGATACTGAAGAGGTGGCTTAATTCAAAAGCCAAAAATTAGCAAAAAAAGTGTTCTGAGAATTATGAGAAATAAGAGAACAACTCCTTTAGCTCAGGAACTCCCTCAATCACCAAGAAGAGGACAACAGTCAGAGAATTACCATTAGACACTGTCCAATTCCTGTACTTTCTTCTTGCCTACATGCCTCCTATCTGCCTGGATTGGGGGCATGCGACACAGCCCCCCACTACCACAGAAGGTTCTCATCCCAACTCCTGAGAACCATGGGGTCAGCACTCAGGAGCACAGAGGACAATCCCTATCCTGGAAAAACCACAACCCTGACCACAGCGTTTTCCCTGTCACTGAACAGCAGGCAGGATTCTGGGCTAGACAGATGCTCAGTTGGTCCTTGCTATTCCTCTCGCTCACATTAAGTTAGCTGCTATTAAACCCAGCACAGCAACAGTAACTGTTTACACATTTTGGGGTTGACAAAGAAGTCTAACATCTAACAATCTCCTAGGGAGCATCTTGGCATGCCAGCATCAGACTAGCACACGGACCATGATGTAGCAAATGGCTGGGGTGAGAAGACAGGAATGATGGGGCTTCTCAAAAGGAAGTTAAGGTCCCCCTTTCTACAATACATGCAAGAGAACAGCTCATGTGAACCATTTCATTACAGGAATTGCAAAAATCAACTTACTAAGTTCAAATTTCCCATTCAAAAACACAGTTTATCTAATATGAAGAAAGAAAAATATTTACTACAGCAGATGAAGACTGCAGCATTAGCAAATCATTTCATATGCAGTGGGATCTAGGCATCCCTGACACATTTGCTAAATCACCACATGGAAAGTTAAGACGTTTGATCAAATAAGCCATGCTAGCACAGTGTACTGGAGGGGTTAAAACTTTGTTTGTTTGGTTTGGTGGGTTTTTTTTCCTTTTGCAAGCAGGAAGCACTAGGAATAGAAATGTGGACAAGATCTATACCAACAACCAAATGCAAAACCAGGAATGTTCAAACCAGCTTTCTGAAAATACAGTAACTACCAACTACGATTAAATAAGCAGTTCCTGATAAAAAGACACATAGGTAAGCCTCAGGATTTCAGAACCACTGCACTCACTCACAGCAGTGAAGACAGAACAAGAACTTAAAAGCAGCAACTTTGCAAATGCACACAGCCACCTTCTGAAGGTAAGCATGTGCTCAGGTTCACAGGATCTCATGGCACACGTCTTGGCCCTTATCAGGTAGAATTCAGTAACTAGAAAAAGACCATTTTGCCTGTGTATCAGATATTCTACAACTACAGATAGGTTCTGGAACAACCTTTCAACAGCTAAAAGAACAGGAAAGACCTATCTTTAATACACTCCTCTTTCTATCATGAGAGGGAAATGTTCCCATGATAAGAACAGTCTTGAAGGGGATCT
>NW_008582624.1:0-1782 GCF_000691845.1 Merops nubicus | reverse complement strand
GGAATGCGGGCAAGAAAGAGCAATTGATATTTCACCCTCAGCATACTCTAAATAATATATTTTAAAATGTGCTTAGCATGAACTACGTCACACAAAACCATGTATTTCCTGACTGCATTTAGATGTGGGTTATCAAGCGTTTTTCTTTAAGCAGCATTTGAGGATATCGAGACCTCCATTTGGACGCACCAGCATCAGCTTTACACGACACACTCCCCTCTGGCTGCACAGCTTTCAAAGGCAAGGCCTCTAACAAAGCTCAAGGATAGGGGAAACAGATTTATCTTAAGTGTCTTAAGAGGTACTGTTCTGCCAAGTGCAACTACTTGAAGGGTGGGGGTTATTAAAAAAAAAAGCAACCCCCTCAAACCACATTTATAACCTTTGTAAGGAGCTACTGACCTGTCACTGCGTTATTTTAGCCTATGATATCTACAGGGCATCACTAGGCCCACTCTGAGCAAGGGAAGGCTGAGGGGCACATCCCCTCCCCCCCCTCCCCGTGCCAGCCCCCCCTACTCTGGAGGGGCCACGCCCACCACGGTAACCCACCAATCAGGCAGAGTTGGGGCTAGCCCTAGAAACAGCCTGGCCAATGGGGAGAGGAGGCGGAGCCCTCCCATACCTTCAGTCTCCAGGTTTGGGGGGGTCTCGCTGTGACAGCACTGAGCCCTGCCTACTGCCCCAGGCCCCCCCGGCCCTCCGGGCAGGGTGCTGCTCCCTCACCTGCAAAGCACCAATGGCAGCGCTCTGGAAGCGCAGATCTGTCTTGAAGTCCTGAGCAATTTCACGCACCAGGCGCTGGAAAGGAAGTTTGCGGATCAAAAGTTCGGTCGACTTTTGATAGCGCCTGATTTCACGCAGAGCCACGGTCCCCGGCCTGTCGAAATTAAACAACAAAAACAAAAAAAAGAAGATAATTAGTATTCAAAACATACTCTATATTACCTTCAAAATATGGGGTCGCAATCTAAACTAAACGCCATACACATTCTGTTTACTAGAAGGCTCCCAGCATTTCCAATACAAAACCAGTTTCGCTGGTGAAGGGTCACTGTTTTCCCACCGTTGATCTGCACAAACTTCTGCTGCCCTCCACAGGGATCCCTCAGGCCCCTGGGGCCCTGACTCCACTCAGAGCAGCACACGTTGGCCAGTGGACACTGACACATCTCCATGCAGATGAAGCAAACCGCAACGCTGCTGTGAGTAGCCGGTTTGGTGGTACCAGGAGTACAGTCTCCTTGTGATTAGCCCAACAGCAAGCACAATTTTAAAGGAAACCTCGTTCCCTACTGATGTGAGACACCGTCAACATTCCCAGAACTAGCAGAATTTATATTCAGTATTGTATGATCAGTACAAAGTATCCATTGTATTTCCTGGTGTTGGTTTCGGTGTCAGAAGGACACATTCAGGTTAACAAGGAACTTCTGCAGACACAGAAGTCCATCCCTGAAATTAACATCATGTTTATCTCTGTGGAAACTTTGTATTTTCCTACTGCAGCTTTATTACCTCTCTCCAAGTCCATTAACCCTGTCCCACGCCTACAAGGACAGACTTCCAGACCAAGTTTGCCATTCCAAACCCACTTCTCCTTCCCAATCCCGCTTTTTCCTCGACTGCAGGAAGGGCTGTCGCCATTCTGCGCCGGGCCAGGACCGGGAAAACTTCACGACGAAGAGGACGACTGTCAGAAAGGAGCCCTGGCGACTCGCGTCCTCCCTCGCCCCGCGCCCCCCGCGTGGCGGCGGGAGGTGCGGGAGGCCCGGGCGGACC
>NW_008582623.1:478-1190 GCF_000691845.1 Merops nubicus | reverse complement strand
GATGGGTCTAGAAGGGGATCGAGGGGGAATCAAGGGGATCTGGAGATGGTTGAGGGGCTCTGAGAAGGTTGAGGAGCACTGAAGAGGTTGGGAATGGATCTGGAAGGAGATCAAGGAGTTTTGGAGGTGGTTGAGGAGCACCAATGAGGTTGGAGATGGGTCTAGAGGAGATGGGTCTAGAAGGGGATCGAGGGGGAATCAAGGGGATCTGGAGATGGTTGAGGGGCTCTGAGAAGGTTGAGGAGCACTGAAGAGGTTGGGAATGGATCTGGAAGGAGATCAAGGAGTTTTGGAGGTGGTTGAGGAGCACCAATGAGGTTGGAGATGGGTCTAGAGGAGACCGAGGAGGTTTTTGGGTGGATCAAGAAGATCTGGAGGTGGTTGAGGGGCACCAAGGAGGTTGGGGATGAGGTTTGGGGGGTACCAAGAAGGTTTTGGGGTGGATCAAGGGGATCTGGAGGTTGTTGAGGGGCTCTGAGAAGGTTGAAGAGCACCAAGAGGGTTGGGGATGGAGCTTTATGGGGTCTTCAGGAAGTTCTGGAGATGGTTGAGGGGCACCAAGGAGGTCGGGGTGAGATCTGGGAGGTACCACGGAGGTTTTGGGGTGGCATCCAGAGGCTCTGGACGTGGTTGGGGGGGCTCTGGGAAGGTTGGGGATGGGCAGCAGGAGGGAGGGGCCACTTCCGGGTTTGGACCCCGCCCCTTCCGGGTT
>NW_008582623.1:0-404 GCF_000691845.1 Merops nubicus | reverse complement strand
GGGGGGGATCAAGGGGATCTGGAGGTGGTTGAGGGGCTCTGAGAAGGTTGAGGAGCACCAAGAGGGTTGGGGATGGAGCTTTATGGGGTCTTCAGGAAGTTCTGGAGATGGTTGAGGGGCACCAAGGAGGTCGGGGTGAGACCTGGGAGGTACCACGGAGCTTTTGGGGTGGCATCCAGAGGCTCTGGACGCGGTTGGGGGGCTCTGGGAAGGTTGGGGATGGGCAGCAGGAGGGAGGGGCCACTTCCGGGTTTGGACCCCGCCCCTTCCGGGTTGGGACCCCGCCCCTTCCGGCCGGCAGGTGCACGTGCAGACGGCGACGCTGACGGTGTGCATGGGGCTGTCGGCGGCCGTGCCCCTGGGGCTGCTCTACGCCCCCAAGGTCTACGTCATCCTCTGGCACC
>NW_008582622.1:63577-73817 GCF_000691845.1 Merops nubicus | reverse complement strand
GGCTGCCGCACAGAGGGCGCGGCCAGCGGGCACAGCCCACCCGTCACCGTCCTCTCTGGCAAACAGCACGCAGCGGCTACGATCCTGCGTCCCCTTGCAGAGCTACACCAGAAGGTTCCAAACCTACTTCAGGCCACCCCGGTGATTTTGCCGCCTGTAGTGCTCCGTGGGCTGGCACTGCAGTCCTACACACACACCTCCAGCCAGGAGGGAGGCTGGGTGCTGGAACGAAAAGCAGGTACGAGCACAAGACCCAGCACAGCCACTCAGCTGAACAAGCAGTTGTCCAGAGTCAACGTCACCAGTGCTGCCACACCAACACTATGCTCTGTGCCTCAGAAGACACAGCAGGGCAGCTTGTCCATGCTGGATTCATGAGGTTACGCACCTAGGTGCCCACTGGCAAGATCCCTCTCCTGATGAAGTAGGAGAATGAAACAACACATTTCTACTAAAAATAGAGGTAATAAGCCCAATAAACCACATTGACCAGCATGAAAAACAAAGGGAAAAGCAATTTGGAGTAGTGGTCTACATTGCTGGGGTTCTGAATTGTGAAATAACCAATAATCCTGTGCATTTTGTTTCTCAAGACACGTTTGATTTTCTCATGAGTTTTCATGGTCAAGTCACTGCAGTTAATGTTATCGCTGGAAATCTCAACACTTGTAAAGCTGAGTTTCCTTTTATAGCTGGCAATGGAGCTGTTGAGGATGTTGGTGACAGTGACTTCTTCCATTTCCTTAGTGAGTTCATTTGCAGGCCCCTGAAAAACAAGAGCCTATAGTCAGGTTTTAGGGCTTGTCTTCGCCTGCAGAGGAAAAGTGCTTTAACCAATAAGGAGACCATAAAGATAAAGATTAAAGAATGCGACTTCACATGTGTTCATCCCAATATTCAAACAAGCTTTTCAGCTGCTGCCCATTCGTGTGCCTGAAGTCCCAGCACTGCCTGTGTTGCCACCACTGTGTTTCTAGAGGTATTCTGAGATCTTTGATCAAGTCTCACTGAGCAACCCAACATCCTTCTTCTACAAGACATCCATCTATTCACATCTACACAGTAACTGAACAGCTGGGGAACAGTATTGAGGTGGGAAACTGCTTTTCCCTCTGATAGGATTTGGACCCTTGAGGAACACTGGACCACAATTACACTGGACTATTTAATTTCTTGCACTAAAGCGGAGGACACTGAACAATTCACTGTCTCTCTCCACCTCTGCAGAACACCAGGGACTGATGATTGATACTGTCTTCTAGGAAGGGCAAAGGGTTCAAGCTTTGCTCTGCTAGAGGACATGACCTTCCAGGTCAGTGTACTAGTCAGAGTTATTCCACAGAAGAGCAAAGAGATGTGTTATACAGGCTGCTCTCTGGCAGGAGTAGAGGTGCTCTGTGCTGGCAAGTGACCTCAGCACAGGGCCACAGACCCAGTTCCAGCAGGAGGCCAAAGTGGCTTCCTGAACGTGGTCCTGTGAAACTGCGATGACTGGCAGCTGAGGCTGCTGCACTTTCAGCTGCTGTGCAGAAGTGTCTTAGGGACACAGCCATCTAGTGCTAGTCATGCGTTTGCTGCACATTAAAATTTAGATTTAGTGGTAATTACAAGAAGCAGTTGTTACTGTATCCTCACCAGGAAGACCACTTGTCTTAGTTAATGGAAGACTACTGTCACTACAAGCTAACTAGCCTTATTAAGCCAGACCAGGCTTTACCTCTTGAGGTGATTTAGCTGCACACTTTTGTGATGAGCTGTAGTGAGCCACTGCATATTCCACAAGGGCACCAAAGATGAAGCTGAAGCAGATGCCAAGGTAAACATCAATGGCCTTGATGAAACAGTTGGTTTTTGAAAGTGAACTTCGTGAGCCGATCATCAGAGTTGTCATGGAGAGCACCGTCGTTACTCCTTGGAAAGCAAAAGAGGAAAGACTTTCCCTTGTGAACGCTGTGGAAGAGGCTTGGCCCATTCTGCACATGTTATCACTCCCTATTGCTAGCCAGACAAAGCACATAACTTCTTAACAAATCCAGATCATCCATCAGCTTAAATGCTTTTGTAGAATTAGCTACTGGCTTCACACAGGCTCTCCCTGCCTTTGACAGCTTGGCTCCAACAGGCTCTTTGCTGTCTTATTTTTCTTGCTCTCAGTAAAAAAAAATTACTTACTCCACCCCCTCCAAAGCCCATGACAAAGAGCATGTGCTCTATCCTCTACACACTGCCATGAGTCTACCAGGAGCCCTGGCTGTGCTCAGCCCTTCAGGTGGGCAAGTGTGACAGCCACAGCCTATCTTCCATGCTTCGTGCTGCTAACCTGGCTCTGCCACAAGAAAAAGCAGAATGTGAGCAGACCATTTATCGAGCAGAGAGCTCAAGAAAACTACTATCTACCCAGCGTCCAGGGGCTCTGCTGCCTGCTTAAATCTTCTCCCTTCCTCGGGCACTAACTCACCAATGCAGGTTCTTGCAGGCACTGAATCCAATGTGATCCAAAAAGAAACCCAGGACAGCATGACAAGCAGCGTGGAGGGCACATAGGTCTCCAAAATGAAGTAAAGGACATTTCTTCTCAGCTCAAACTGCAGTATCAGTCGTGGGTAACTGCCTGTTCACGAAAGGAGGAACAAGTGAACATGAGTTTCCCACAGACACTGGAACTGAAGCTGGGACAGCCCAGCACCAGCTCTTCAGCTGAAGGAGGCCAGCTGAGCTGCCCTGAAATCCTGGGAGACACATTACTTACATGAGCTCGACTTCGTGCCTCAGAGGCCTTGCTTACCTAACATGTCCGACACAATAGAACACCTACACAGCATTATTGGACAGGAGACTTCTGAACTAATGTGTGACTTGTAAAGGGGCTCCTGAACTTGAGACACTGTTCTAAAAGTTTCCACTGTGGCTTAACCTGGAGTAGAGAAGGGCTGAGGCTTTCATCTGCTCTCTCGTACTCAGCACAGCACGCTTTTCCCAAGAGCTGCTGTGAAGGGGCCCTGCCAAGTTCAGGCTTAGCTGAAAAACGACTTTTCCTCTCCATTTCAGCAAATTCACGCCCCAAAGCATCCCCACATCTTATTGTCACAGGGAATTAGACCCCCTGTATTCATTAGTAATTTGCCATTTTTAATAACTGTGCCTTTTTATGCTCAAAAAAACTCAGACAATTTTTTGAAATGAATTTGCCATCATACTGGTGAAAGGGTTCTGGGGCTGGATTGCTACTATTTTTAGGTGAGATTTCTGCTGTTGAAACAGTAGCTCCCTTTGAAATCCAGAAACAAACCACATGTTGTTTGTGGGCTGTGTACACTCAGTAAACAACAAAACACTTATTTTTAAAACCTGGTCATTCTAAGGAAGTTTTGCCCCCTTTCAGTGTCTGTGATTGGAGAGAAGAGTATTTACATGGATAATGAAAAAGACATTGAATTCTGATGTACAAAGGGATCTTACTCCATTGTGATAGAATTGTAATTTACAAACAAAAGTATATTTTAATTTTACTCTCAGTTACTGTGAACATGGATCTCTACAGTATTTATAGTCTGCACACATAGGAGGAAGGGAGAGAGTTTCTTCAGGTATGTTCGAAGAAAAGAAATGGAGAATTAAAAAAGTAATTGAAAATCTGTCAGATGAATGTAGTATATCACACACCCACTCTCCCCCATCTTTCCATGGATTTCCATCTTACAGATCACACTGGTTGCAAACACTTGGATTTCACCATCTTTCTGTGCATCTGTTTTTGTGAGATTAAGATTTGGTAAAGACTTGACTGGTTCAGGCTTCTGTCAAAAGCTCCTGGCCCATAGAAGGGAAGGGGAAATACTCGAGAACTATTCCTGCGTTTCTCTTTCACCGATTTACCCGTTTCCTGCTGTGACTTGGAGACCAAGGTGTAGTAATGTTCCACCGTGTACTGAGAGAGCCGCAACTTTTCTATGCCACGGACAGAGTCGTTTCCTCTCAGCCAGCTGAAGATGACATCGTTTTCATCGTATCCCCCTATGGAGAACGGAAAGACCCATATTACCACGGCTTAGCCATTGCCCTGCTCTGTCTCCTGAGGGGGAACAGGAACACGATCCAGGCGTTGCAGGCTGGACAAAGCCCTCTGAACTGTGTCATGCTATGGGTGGATGTTGGCTGTTCTGTCACTGCTTTACTTCCAGGCTGCTGGTTCAGATTCCAACAGGAACACACGGCACTGTGAACGACGCACGACATGCAGGGCTGCTGAGCACCTACTGCAATCAGTTACGTGGGGTGCTTCTACTTTAAAATATTTTAACTTTTAAAATAATATATTCCCGTCATCTACAGATTGATTACATGCAGCAAGATAAAACTTCTGCAACAATCAACTCTTCAAACATAGTCTCTTCAGTCATGGGAGGAGAGCAGGAGAAATGTAGTGGTTAAAAAAGGAGAGAATTTGCCTCTTACCAGGCAGCAGAAGCACATTTCAGTGAATCGCCTGTTCAAAGTGCTTAAAAATACCAGAAAAGGTGTTTTTTGTTAGCAAAGAGCTATGTGGTTATGAAACAGGCTCTTCTCACGGGGGGGTGTGTTGTCTAGAAAACTTGCTCATAAAAGCTGCTTTTTCTACAAATCATTCCTTCTATCGCAAAAGTTTGAAGTTACTGAGGACAAATAAATACATCCAACATTTAGATAACACTGAATTCCTGCCTCCAAACAGTGTGACAGATGAGATCAACAATACTAGCAGTAATCAGTAAACTCCTATATGCCAGCTGACTAATTGCCCCCAGAAATGCAAATGGTGGCGTAACATGACCTCGGGTTGGACTGAGGAATACCTCAGCCTGAGGGATAAAGCTTGTACTGAGTCACCTGCCTGCCATCCGCTTCAAAATTTTCACTTAATTTAGGAAACAGGCCTATCATTCTCACTAATTTGATTCTTTTATTAAGTGCCCTTCTTTAAGAAATTAAGTAGGGATGCTTTGATTTGTGTAATAACCTGTTTGTCCTGGTAGGAGAAATAAGCAGTTGCAGCTCTATTTTTATCTAATTGTGTTTACTTATTAGACACAAATTACCAGGACTTGAGTATGATGAACTTCTAAATTAGGTGTCCAGGGTATGAATCCTTGTGTAGAGCCCTAAGCACGTGACTTTTCAAAGTTTCTAAGCAGTTTTATGAATTGTGGTTACTCAGGATGATTTTATAATAAATGATAGATTGTTGTTAATTCATCTGGCATATAAGTAGCATTATTTCCGGGCACTCATCCTAATGAAATCTCCAGTGGGCAATGTGCATGTAATTTCATTGGAATTATACAGCAACTGAGCATGATGTAGGACCCAATCACTTCTAAAACTGGCCCAAACAAGCTATGCTTTAGCAGAAGAGGCCAATCATTATTATTTCAGGAGCTATTCTTTGTAATAAAGTTAACCATGGTGAACTAATACGATTTTAATGTGAAAATAATATGTGCTTCCCTCGGTGCTTCAAGCTGCAACCCCAGAAGTTAAAATCTGGTCTTTTCAGGATTGAGATTTTAGATGTTCCTCTCTGTGACATGAAGTGGGATACGGTGGCTTGCTTGTTGTGGCGCTTCACAGCAAGGGACCAGCAGCACTGCTCTTGCTGAGCTCCCGGGTAAAAGCCCTGTAGTGTCCTAAATTTTCCTGGAGCCTTTCCCAGCCAGCCTTGCCATAGATGAGCTTTTAGTTTAACCGAGAGCAGAACTCAATGACTAGTCCTTTTCTTGAGTCTTCCAAGGCCAAGACCCCTCCTGCCGACGAGGGTCACATCTGCCTCAGTGTAAGAGAGAGCCCTCATGGAGCAGCATATACCGCAAAGCTGGGCTGGGCCTTAGTTTCAGTTCATGAGGCTTGTTGAAAGGCAAGTTCTACTCGTATTCCAGTAAGAGCCACCTTTCACACTGTCTGGTTACAGTGGAGGTTTGGGGGGTGTGACAGGTGGTAGACACCTCAAAATGTGCAAAGTTGCTCCCTGCTGTACTCCATCATGTGCTCCCTACCCCACATGTTAAGTTTTGAGAAGCTATGTGTGCTAAAGGGCTTGAATTCAGAAAACTAGCCATTATTACTTCATCTTTTTGTGCAAAACTGAAGCTTCTACACTTTGATAAAAATACTATTGATTACTACTCTTTTTACATAAATGGCACAGTGACAGGAATCCTCTAAACCATGGATTACAATGCAAGCATCTGAAGAATGATGAAGCAAAGTTTTCTTTTGGACATTAGTATTTGCAGGAATAAAAGTCTACTCCAGAAGGCCACTGTGATGAATCCAAATATAAAAATGTGTAGCTACACATGAATACACAAATTTAAAGTATTTTTTTTCTAGAATGTTATACTTACAGCTTTCTAGCTGCAGTTTGCATGTTTGTGTGTCCATAGGATATTTTGACAGGTCCATGTTACAAGCAACAGTAGTAGTGATTCTGTAGGAAGAGAGAGAATTCCAAAAGTTGCCATAAAAGCACTTAAGGAAACATCTCTAGTTTTCAGAGAGAGCTAGACCTGCTCTGTCATTTAGATAATTTTGACCTGTGACATGAATGAGCTGATATGATCAGAGAAAACCTTCCTTAAGAAGATATGCTCTTTTCAGCCACACTGATGAAAACATACACAAAGGAGGGGAGATTTGCTTTGCTGCGGGGGGAGATTTATCATAGAGTCATATTGTCCAGTCCTACGGTTTGCACACCTTAAGAAGTCACCACTTGTCACCTGAGGCACAGTAACTAACTGCCCACGTACCCTGGCTTGCTCTGACGTGGAGTGTGACTGAGTTTCACTCTGCAGCTGAGGTACTGGGACACGATTGCTGCGAGCTGAGAGGAGAGCACACGGCGTGAGCTGCCAACGAGATCACAGCGCATGTTTCTGCAGCACGCCTACAATATGGGTTTGCTAAAAGGCCAAAATGGTGGCTACAAGGCACAGGGCAAGCAAATAGCTTCCCACTGTTTGTGAAGGTTTTATCACTAGAATGTCCTCCTTCCATTCCTTCCCTGCCTCCATCTGATCCTACTTGTGTGACACCTCAACTTGTGAGCTTTCTGAGCAGGCACCATGCTCAGGACACAGCCCATCCCATGACAGGCATTTCCAAGTGGCCAGAACAGGGGAATGGATCACAAGAGTATGGTCACAGTTGGCTTGTTGACCCCAGACCTGTTACCTGTCACAGCTGGTATCTGTTCCTGTTCAGCATAATTCTGGAAAATTATTATTATTATCTGGAAGATAATTCTGGAAAACTATTCTGAACCATCATCATCAGCAAAACCAAAGGCTGACTCACCTCAAGGCGTACAAGATCGTGCCGTTAGAGAACAATCGTATGAGGCGGTTCCCCACAGTGACGTCGTGCAGGAAGGACTTCTTTGACTCCACAATGTAGGTGTCTGGTACCCAGAGCAATTCCACTAGGCGGGCATCTAGCGTGAAGCTCTGGTTGCCGTGAAAGACCAGCCGGGGGTCTGTCCAGCGCTGCCGCAAGTATATAGTAGCTGTGTAATCCTGGGAAAGAGAGGAGAACCGGTGAGGGTGCCCATCCTGGACACCCACACGGCATCTGCTCTATCTGCTGCATGCAAACAGAGGCAGAACACACATTGTTCAACCTATCAAAGCTCAGCTTCAAATGCACGCAGTAAATCTGATAAAACCATAGCGAAAATTTATTTTCTGTATTACATTTCTCATACACTTAAACTCTAAGGTGTAGTGTTTGAGGACTAAATATTATTCTTATAGTACCTTTTTTTTAACATGCAATTATTGTAATTGGTATTTTTGTGTCCATTTGGCATTTAAGAAAACAGATGGGAAGTGCACGCTTGAGGCCACTCAGCCAGCCATTAACACTAAAAGTCATTGTCTAGAGCTACAAGACTACAGACATACTAGATCCCTGATCGAAAGAGACACTGGCAGCTTGGAGAGAAAAGGTAAGCAAATCCAACCTGTTATTTCACTGAGGTCTTTAGAAAAACAACAAACAAATGAAAACCCAAAAGTTGTAGCATCTTTTTTAATCAGAGTTTTGAATCTAAGGGCACTAGGATTGACTTGAGTTTAGCCTGCCAAAATCTACCTGCAGTGACTGGACTATTTTCACAGTGCTCCATCATAAAAGAACAGGCAGCAGCTGAAGAATTGTCTTCAGCTCTGAAGATCATTCTTTACTGGATGTTCTGGATGGCTACTGGGTGCTGTTGTACCATTTCACTTCCTTCCCTACGGGTGAAGTAAATGCAGCCAGTAGCGGCTTTTACTTTCACAGACAGGCTGCTACTGGTGGTGGTGTTAACAGCGCGAAGCCACCGATTCAACACAGATCTGCTGCCTGTCTGTGGAGGCTGAAGCAGTTCTGCTTCATTCAGTCTATAACTTCTCAAACGCTTTCAGAGAAAAGCTCTAGGTAAGTAGTGGGTATCAGCATTAGCTTTTACAGCTTTTAAAATTTTACACTCAGCGTGTGACAGGAGAAAGACCACGTCAAATAATGTACCGCTAGTGCTTTCAGTGCAGCCAGCTGTAATAGGGACAGAAGTGAAGAATCCTGGGTTCATTTTCCGGCTTTTACTGAGGCAGAGTAAGCCTCTGCAGTGTTTTCCATGAACAATTTAGGTGCACCAAGAGGAAAAACTCCAGAACAGGAGGCCCTTTACAAGGCCCTTTATTAAGACAGAAGTATGTGAATAATTGATTTTGTTCCTTCTGCCCCCCCCAAAATTAAAAGCTTTAGACAAGTTACAATATTTTATTTACTGAACTTGTTTAATTTTTTTGGAGGGAGAGGGAAAAAAAAAAAAGTCAGCGATGTTCTTGAAAATGCTGCCATTAAGTGTTGAAATTGTTCCTGACTGAAATCCTGACTGCTTGGACTGAAACTATTTGCTGAATTTAGTCAAGTTGCCCATAGTTTTAGTCAACCTGAACCAGGCACTCTCAGTGGTCAGTGTTTTAAATCCAGCTGTTATCAGAAGTGGTAGGAACCAGACTTATCAGTGGTAGGAAGATATTATCTGTAATTCGAAAAGTATTTTTTTTGTTTGTGGTTTTTTAATTATTATTAATTTTTATTTTTCTTGGGATGGCCAATCCTTTGAGCCTCAGACTGTGTCGCGGCTCAAAACCTTATTTCTCCTCCTTGAGGAGAGCCACAGCATGTCTAACAGAGGCCACCCCTGCCATACACAGAGGAAAGGTAACGGAAATGCTTCACGGGATTGAGTTTTTTAATTTCCAATGGGTCTGAGTTCCAAGAGGTGCTGAGTTTTTGCCCAGTAGGACCTTTGGAGCCATCTCTATTTACTTACATGTTACTATGGCACCTACATAGTCTGCAGTCATAAACGAGCCCTGTTCTCATCACAGCTTTGAAAGCTGTCAGCAGACACAGAAAACCAACTCCTGTGGAATACGAGTTTCTGTGCTGAACGCACAGGAAGGCATCACAAGTGTCTCAGGCAGGGCCTACTCTCATCTCTTACCGAACAAAAATTCTTTCACTTACCATGTCGCTCTCGGATATACTAGAAATACTTGCAACATCCAGACTCATGGCAATTTGAACCGGTTCCCCTGCGGAGGGAGAGAAAGGCTTCAGCAGAGGGGAGCGTGAGGCCCTGGAGAGAAGTGCCGCGGGCCCCGCTCACAGCTCCCACACTGGCTCTGGAACCACGGGAGCCCAAAGGGCCAGACGGCCACAGGGCCTGGGGCTTGCAGATGGCATCACGAGCCGAAATGAAGTTGTCACTGTTGGGGAGCCGGACTTCCCTCCACGGTGGTGGCAAACGCCCACCAGCGCTAGCTGTGGAGACCAGCGGTTTAGAGCAGCGGCGTTTCAGAGGCATTTGCGAGGGCAAGTGGCCATGGCCAGCGTGTCCCTCGCTACCCAGCGCAGGGGCCGGAGCGGTGGCCTCTGGCCAGAGCGTTCTCCATGCCCGGCTCTGCTCCAGCCTCCCGCTGCTCGGAGGAAGCGCTGAGGGGCAGAGAAACTCCGGGATCCCCGGGACCGTGCACCGCCTTAAAAACCACAAGGGCAACAGCCTGCGCCTCCGCGCGTTTATTCTATTACCGCTCCATTCACAAGCAAATGTTTAGCACTTTAAACGCCGAGTGTGGGTAGCCCGGTTTTCTAGCGCTACCTCTTAGAAGGCACCACGAGAG
This sequence comes from Merops nubicus, assembly GCF_000691845.1. NCBI lineage: Eukaryota > Metazoa > Chordata > Aves > Coraciiformes > Meropidae > Merops > Merops nubicus. Next base: position 63,609 of record NW_008582622.1, on the reverse strand, counting down.
GGCAGCTCCTCCCCAGGAACGGCAGAACTCGG
>NW_008582622.1:49528-63546 GCF_000691845.1 Merops nubicus | reverse complement strand
ATGGGAGGAGTCCGGCGGCCCTTGCCGTGGGGGCACAGCCGGCTCCGCAGGAGGCATCGCCGCAGAGCAGCGACAGCCCTGCCCTTCGGTGGAGCGCCTGGTCTGAGCCCCGGCAGCAGCTTGGGGCTCCCAGCGGGCGTCTGTGCGGCCACACAGTAATGCCTTGCCTTGCGTGACTTGCCGAAACGCCTTCGATCACGTTTAGGAAAAATCTATGGGACACGATTTTTGAATCTCCCTCCAGACAGTTGTGGGGTTTTTGTTTGTTTTAAACTGTTCCAAAATGCAAAATGTATTTCACTTGCAATTTTTTAAAGTAGCTGTCACTCACATCTTCCATCTTGTTTTTAGATACTCAGACACTCATATTAATGGCCAGAAGGTAGATTGTGAAGACTCAGGGCCTCTGGAGGAGATCAAACCTGAGTCTTATTTAACGTTTATGGCTCTGGAAGGCATAGGCTGGTGCAGATGCAGTTCCTCTCCTTTACATAATTCAGAAGCATCTGTTCACTGATGTGACAGGATCTAGAGTAGTTTTTAATTTTCTGCATGAGATCAGACATTCTAGACCTAACAAGCTGGTAAATTCTGTATTGTCCCAGAAATTTATCACTGTGGTCAGAAAAAGGAAGAAGCTGAAAGCTGCCAGCAGCAGAAGGTCAGCCTGCAGGAGCTACAGAGCGAAACATCTGAGTCCTGGTGAAAGCTAATGGGGAAGTTTTCTGTTGAGCATAGTTTCATTAATGGGTTCTGGCAGAAAAGCAAAATTAATACAAATGAAAATTAAAAAAAGCTCTTTTTTAAAACTTTCATCATATTTTTCTGGTGCTGACTGTCATTCTGAAAACCCCTTTCCTCTGAGAGGTGACAGCACTCACCTGGAAGGTGGGAGGCCTGCTCCCCAAATTGGACAATAGCCTTAGGTGGATTCCTGACTGTCCTTCAGGTGCTCCCTACTCCCTAGAGCTTCAAGAGGGTTTAAAGAAGGTTTACTTTCTGTCCCAGTGTGAAGTGAAAGCATATGTCACAAGTCAGTATCTCTGGCAAGGCAAATGACTTTATGCCTCTCTAGCTGCAAGCTGCTAAAGACATACACGTGAACAAAGCTAAAGCAGAAAATTACACGGGTGAGCCTCTGAACAAAACCAGGTACAGGTAGAGCAGAATTCAGTTACTCTGCCAGGTCTTTCATAGAAGTATTGAAGTTTATAAATTCCTTGTTCTTAACCTCACAGATGGATGTGTTCTCATGAGCCCCACACACGCATGCACCACCCACTGACGCCAATGGTGGACACACAGAAAGGAGGGCAGTCTTGGCTACTAGCTAATTTAAAAGGCCCACAACTTTTTTAAGCTGGGGCATCCTGAAGAAGGCTGGAAGCATGCTCTGCCCTCCACACTGGCCTTACAGACTGCCCTTCAGATGGACAAACACGTGGAGCCAACATACCACCAAAGTAGGGCCTGAGGTATTTGTTGTACCCCACGGTGAGGTTCTCGAATCCCGGGAGGGACGCGGTGCCGCCGCGCAGGTCGGGTGCGAGGCCCATGGAGCAGCTCCTGGGGACACAGGTTGGTACTGTTACGTGTGGTCGGGCGTGCTGGGCACAGCTGGTGTGCAGCTGTGCTCCCAGCTTATGCCCAAACAAGCTGCATAACAAGCTTGTTAAGAATAAGTGGATGATTGAAATCATGAGCACATGCTCACATTGCTTGTCTTGGCTGAATAACTGGCACCTTGAAGAGATGGAAAAATGGCAAGTTACCTCAGATGATAACCCCAGGTTTGCACACACAGAAGCTTAAGGACATTCTTAAAATGCCGAAGACAAATCAAACAAGATCTATATATCACAAGTCTTAATGATAAGCCACCATCTCACCCTTCCCACTCCTTCTTGTACAGTCTATGTAAGGAACATGAATTTTTTTTCCTCCTGCTTAGGAAAACCAGAGACAGATCTCACTGACCAACAGCTCCTCCTCCCTCATCACTAGTCCTTTAAAGGAGCTTTTGTTCTCAGATGTCAGGAGTAAAACCTCCGAGTACACTGGAAGGGTGAAGGTGGAGTACTGAGCACTTCGCAGACACCAACAAAGCTTTAAGGGTCCGACTCTGTTTTACAGCATCAGAATTAATGTTCTGTGGATGGACAACAAAGCCAGTTCCTGATGTTTGGAGGCTGACAGATCTGTATGATCATACAGACAGCTGGAGAGACAGGGTGTGGGCTGTAGAACGCATGGTTTATGGTGCAGTGTCCCTGTGCATTTTCCCTTGGTGAAAACGCCAATGAGGGAATCCTTGCTTTGTGAAGGGCCGCAGGAGGAAGGCAGTGCTGCTGCCACCCCCCAGGGCCTTGGCACTGCTGCTCTGCGCAGCAAGAAACACGGCAATGGAGTTACTCAGAGCTCTCATCTTTGCCCTCATTCTGTTCCCCTTAAAGATGGGTTATTACTCCTCGGAGCTTTGCTGCATGTTTTATACCAAGAAGGACCTTACAGGAGAAACAAACCACTTTGTGGACAGCAGAAACATCAACCATTCAAGGAATTTAGGACTTGTAGTTGCAGGGCTGGTGAAGGCACAAGTTGGGAGCCTTGTGGGGGGGCATTTCCAGCAACAACTGCAAACCATTCTGTTCCAGGACGGGGGATAAGGTGTGGCCCTGCTCATGGACATACTGTGCTTTGGGGACCTATGCAGGTTACTCTCTTCTGTCCCACATCCCTTACTGCCCCCAGCTTTCTTTGGGTGGGCTCGATAATTGGAAGCATAGTTTCCTTTTGACCCACATTATTTATATGCAGCATAATTCAGACATTCCCTGGAAAACAAAACAAACACTCCACTTACCTTTGGGTTGGAAGGAAAAGACACAGACTGAAGAAGCAAAAATAGCTGCAGGACATCTCTGGAGGTGATTTCTGTATTTGCTCTGCTGGTCTGTGAAGTGGAAAAGAAAGGCAAAGTTTGGTGGTTTAAGAAAAACTATTTTAAGGGAAGGAGACAGGGAAAAGAAATCCTGCAGAGTCAGAACTGCACACTGCATGATGTTTAACATTCCTGACACACAGTGCCTCCTGCCCTTTTTTCTAGCTTGTGTCATTTTTCAGCACCATCCTGTCTTAATACTTTCACATGAAATACACTAGTGACAACTCAGGTCCTCAAGTCCTTGACAAGGTCACCAAACTGTAGCTGCCACTTTATTTTAGACAGGGCTTTTCTGCTTTCAGTGTGGGTTGGGAATTAGCTGGTGTTGAGAAGGGCACCATGGGAAGGGATTTAACATGTTTAGGTAGTTCCTAGAGGTAGTCAGACTGTGATGCCAAGCAAGATCCTGCCCACATATGACAGACTCAGGATCTTTTAGTCCAGAGCTCCACTAATCAGCTACACCAAAGTGCTGTAGCTCTGCGCTCCATTAGCTTGTACCTGGGATAAAGCCATGCTATTAATAGCAGTGTTGGCAAGTCACTCAGCACACAGTACAGGATGAAATCATTCCACTCTAAATGGGTTTCGTTGACTTTTCTGGGAGTGGAACCAAATCTTGGCATCTGGCCCGAGACTCCCACGGGCTTGTTCTGGCCTTGGAGCCAGTGGCACAGTGGGCAGCTCTTACCTGTGCCCTGCTCTGTTTGTGTTTTTTGGTGCTGCATCCATTGCACTCTTGGCTTGAGTGTACAGATGGTGTTCGGCCACACAGCATGTGTGCTGCCACTGCAAGCATGATACAAGTCTTCCTCTTCATTATACTGCTGCACTTTGGGAACAACTATGCAGACGTTTAGTGCCTATGCCTCAGTGCCAGCCTTGGATTCAGTGCCTTTCTCACCATGCACAGCAGTCAGGACCACAACTTTAATCCTGGCTCTTCCCTAGCAGCCCAAAAATCAGGAATTTTGTGCTTGAGTTTGGTTCTTCCTGTGGTGGTTCAGCCCAGCCCGGAGGACACTCTGCCTGTTCAGCTATTTGTACAGCTCTGGTGCTGGGCCACAGGACAGCAGGGCTCCAGGCAAGGAGAACTTTTTTGCTGATACAGAGCCAGGAAAACCACCTGAACATACAAGTGGCAAAAATGCAGAGCATTCCTATGCAGAAAGGATACTTTTCAAAACAAAATACATTCTAATATCTGACCAACATCTGGATTCCTAACAAGGCTTTGCACTTGTTAGCACTTAAAAAAACCCACCAAGCCATATTCTGTTTATTTTGATGACTGACTGATGGATGGAGACCTCTTACGTAGTAAAAAGCCTTTTTTGGAGGGACCCTGTTACGTCTTCCGTTAACAGCAGTGAAATGTGCACTGCAGTCTGGGCTACTGCCCAGATTCACTGTCTAGTGAAGGCAGCTGAAAGAACCCATCTCGGATAAATTTATTGCTGCTGCTGTTACCACAGACCTGAGCCAATAACACAGTCTCCTTTTCTTTGCAACTCTGCTAATTCTTTGCAAAACAAGGAAAATCTTGTTTTCCTCCTTCAGAGGATGGTTGTGAAGATAATAAATACATCAAAGACTGCAAGGCACTGAAAGAGGGATCTCTAAGTACCTAAGAGCCACAAGCGTGGCACACCAAAGTACTCATGGGCAAGAAAAAGGTGACATCAGTGCCCAGAGCCGAATATAACAGAAGCACTTTGTACCATTCAGTGTATCAGGTAATACAATTGCTTTTATAGTGCAGGAGCTTTCATCAGAGGTTACCGGCTTCATCAGTACAGTATACTGGGAAGAAATGATTATAAGGTTGTGTATGTATGATTCTCTGCCCAGTAGAGGATTTTGGCTTACTCAAATAAATAAATAAAAACCCAACAACAAACCAAACCAAACAAACAAAAGCCCCAAACCAAACAAACCACCAAAACCCCCCAACACCTTCAGAACTGTTTAATCTGGGCATTTTTCTCCGGTCAGTGAAAGCCCAGCAGAGGCAATACCAGAACAGCAGTACTCACAAAGGCAGTACTAGTACAACTGGTGGAGAGATTGCTTCCAATGCCAAAATGACATAAAAATCATTCATTATGTGGACTTGGAGGTAATGAAAACCTTGAAAATATAATAGCTCACTCACTCAGGTCCATGTTCCCCATGTTGGCTGTGAAAACTAGACAAAACCCCAAGTATTATAGCAAAATAGATTCAACTCAAGTCCTCTTTGGAAGCCTGGTGTCTGCTCCCAGAGAACTGAAAGAAACAATGCTTCTTTACAGCACCCAACAACAGCAGGATGTGTCTCCCACTACACCTCAGTCTGTGCTTCCTTAATTCTGCTTTATTCTTCTGTCTTTTAAGAAGTGGTAGGAGTGAAAACACAAAGTAAAAAAATCACTGGCACTGCCTTCAGTAATCCTGTTTCTAGGGAGCGGGGTGTGAGGCAATAGAGATGAGCACCGGCTGGTAGCCAGGCTCCTCTGCACCACTGCCAGTGTCACCCACAGCACGAGGCTCCCTCCCCCGGGTGGAACTGGGAGGGAAGCTGGCCCAAGCCACTGCAGCCCTGCCTCCCCTCCTGCTTCCCAGCCCAACGCACCCTCTGCCTCCCACCGCCCAGAGCACATGGGCACGTTCTCCCACTTCCTGCTGGCTGCTGACCTCCCAATGCCAGGCAACAGGAGCATTTACAAGAACCTAGGAACCCCCCGAAACCCACACCCACATGAACAGTTTGCTAAGCTTAAGGTAATAACTCACAACATCAAATATTACCGGAGCCGAATCGCTATGACTGCAGAACATGCAACACAGGCACACGTGCACCTCAGGATAAAACCTGGCTAGGGAACATGAAGAAAACTAAATAAATGCTGAAATAAACCCCAGTTTCATTTAATTTGCCCATTTAGGTGTTGCCTCTATTTACTGCACAAAGTTACAATTTTCATGATGAACTTGGGCATAATTTGCCTGTTCCATTTCCCCTGTGCTGTAAGTGGAAGCTCTGCAGGCAGCACCACAGGCTGCTCGTGCTGTGGGTTCAGGAGCAGCACGGGGCACAGGCAGCCCAGAGACTGCCTCAGTCCCACGGCCAGGTCCTCACCAGACCCTGTGGCACCTGGGACACCTGGAACCTCAGCCTGCCTGAACCAAACACAAGACAGGCCACATGTGATAAACACAGGCAACCAATTTCACCTGGGGTGTTTTCACAAGTGCTCCAATTCCCAGGACAAGATCTGGGGGGCATGACATGATGACACTTATTTTCATCTCGGACATGGAGAGACTGGATTTTTTGCCTTTGCTGTGGCTCGGCTCTGCTCGAGGACCAGCACAGCCCTGGCAGCAGTTTCACAACCACTCCTCTGCGCAGGCCCTGTTGTGATGCTCACCCAATGTCATCATGACCAGCACACAGGAGCAGTGCTGCGGAGAGAGGCTGGACAGAGTCAGAGACTCCCCTTTCACTCCCTGTATTCACTCCTGCTGAGTAACTTCCCAAGAGAAAGCGTCACCACGCCATCACCAGGAGCTTCCAGCTTGACAGCCACCTCGTGGCTGCACCGTTTTGTGCTGAGCTCACTTTGCCTCCCAGCATGGATGCAACAGTTGCCAAATACAATTATAAAATGATGAAACAGGGAAAAAGCGTCACACACCCTGGGATCAGATTTCACTGGCTTTGGCAAAATGTCACTTCAAGGTCAATGCATATAGAATTTATCTAGAAGAGGTTTTGAGTGATTTAAGATAGGTATAATCTGTCTTTCCTTTTTTAATGTTTCAGTTTTCCCCCTGCCCAGCCTGAACTACGAGCAGCTGTCTCATCTTGAAAGATGACTTCTTTGGGGATGTGTGTGGGCAAGAGATTTTGTGAGGAAAGGTTCACGGCATGACAGTTGCTGTGAAAGAGTCAGGTATTCTGATGCTTTATTAGGGCAGCTGTTCAAATTTTAACTTACTGACCAAACAAGTCATTAAAGGCTTTCATCTTCACTTGATCTAACATGATTTTCCTCTCAATTTTCTCAGCTTCAAACTTTTATCTTGAAAGATACATATTTTTAAATTTAAAGCTTCTTCTTTCCAGGGGAAAAAAAAAAAAAAAGGCAGCAAGCTGTCTTTTTAATTTTTGAATGTTGAAAATCTGTTTTGGAAAGCCAGGAGAAAATCTAAAGCAACTACAAAAAAAGAGAATGGATTTAACAACAGCGAAACACTTTTGCACAACATTTTTAAGCAAGCACTAATACCATTATTACAGAACTAACACAACCTCACTCCTTGGCTGGTTGGGACAAAAAGGAACAACAGAGACTGATGGATGCAAAGGAGGTGGGAGAACCTGGAAACCACTTGTACTAGAGGGTTGCAGATACTAAAATTAATTGTTTCAGATGTTTTAGCTTCAAAAAAATCTCTTCTGGCTTATAATATTTTCTGACTAAAATGAAAAATTGAGAAAAGACTTCAAGGGTGTTAAGCAAGAGAAGGTAAAACAAAGACCATTTTTCTGAGTTGAAAGGAATGTCTCATATTGACATAAGTCTTTCACGTTTGTATTCTGTCAAATCCTCAGAAAGTTTCTGTTTTGGTTGGAGCTGAAAACTTTTTCTGTCTTGCTGGTTTCCCTCTCTGGGAAATCTAAATTCAGGCAGGTGGTTTAACAATTTGACCAAGCCCAGAAGGTCAGTATTGGCCCGGTTTCTGCCTGGAAGAGCAGGAGGTATGTTCCAAAGCAGGGGGAGCCCAGGCCCCAGCAGGACATGTGCTGGCCATGGTGGGATGTGACACCAGTGCTGAGACCTGCTGCTCAGTGACAGACACCAAGCGCTTTATGCTGCTTCCTGGGTTTTCCACTTGCCTGGAGTGGTTATCTGGAATCACAGGCAGCTACACAGGTGACTTCACCCTGCTTGCAAAAATCCTTCAAGAACTTCTGTGAACTTCTTCTCTTGGTAAAAGATAGATTCTTTCCATCCATGTCACTGTCACTACATCTACACTACATGAAAAACTACCTTGTGTTTGAGTGCCTTTAGTGTTTCCTCCTTCCACACTGCATGGGGACCAGCCCCCACAGTGGGCCAGAGGGAGCAGCACCTGCACCTGCTGGCCATTGGCCACCACCCAGAGAGCCAAACCAACAACTGCTGCAGGACAAACCAACACCAGGAAATTTAAAAATACAGACCCTCTCCTCATTTCATATGCACCGGTATTGTGAGTGGCACATGCCAGTTTGTGCCCAGACTTTACACCTGGTACTACTCTTAGCACAAGAGAGATAAGGAACCAGGCCTTTGATTTATATGACACCCCGCAAGCTGCAGGCATGATTCTCGTCTTACTGACTCCAATGAAAATCAGAAGCAACTTCCAAGATACAAGAAGGGTTTACAAAAAAATTATTCAGTCCTTATGTAGGACTGCTAAAACCACATCTGAGCCATGTATTTGTTTTGAAGATGTAAACACTCATCCTTCAAGCTGCTTGTAGGAAGTGGCAGCTTATGCTCACGTCTGCCCACCCCACACAGTACACGGGCCTGCCTGCGGCTTGGAGGCCTGACTTCTTTAAATAGCACAGAAAGTCTTAAATTATGTTAAAATTAAGGTTTCTGAGATTTACTTACGTGAAAGAAATTCTTCCTCCAACGTGTCAAGTTTGGCTTCTGTTTGGTCAATTCATTTACTGTTTGAGCAAATACAATGTACATAAAATTTATAAATAATTATAGCTTTATAAAGGAATTTGGCACGCACCAGGCAGCTCTTTTTCTCCTGCACTAGATACCTTAAGTCTAGCTCTGATCTAAACTTGCCTGCATTTGTCAGTCTCCAGCGGCTGCAGATCTGTGAGCTCAGAGTTCTCTGCTCACTCACACTGGGCAATCACTTTGGGTTTCATTCAGCCGGTGGACCTGCCCTCACGGCAGGCAGGGATCCAGGGCTGGGTGCAGAAGGTTCATCTTCCCTCCTCCAACAGGCAGACAGATCACAAGCCCGGCAATGCTGCTTACTATGATTTTGCTCTCTGCTTGCCAACCCCGTAACTGTAACCCTATATATACGGTCCCTCCCACCTCAGCAGTTCTGCTCGCTGAGTCTCCTCCATTGTGTATGTGCAGGTATTTTATGGGAGACATAATTACTCTCGTTCCTATCAGCTGAGACAAGCATGCACAAGATTAACTCCCTCGCGGGACACAGAGCAGCGTACCCCGAGTACCTTCTGAACTCAGTGTAAAGAGGAGGATAATGACTGTAGGTACGTGTTACATTGACAGTAGAACAAGCAAAGGTGCTCTGCTCAGCTCTGGGTGTGCTAGAGGAGGAAAAGAGAAATAAGGGGAATTATAATGGAAAGATTCTCATGTGAGCAAGATTTGGCAAGAATGAACAAGAGTGTTTCACTGAGACTGAACAGAACTAGAAGGGCACAAAGATAAAGGAATACATACAGAAAATATGTCAGACGTTTTGTTTCTGATTATTCTCATGTTATATAGCAGGCTGAGGGCATGGTTGGTAACACCACAGGGCTACAGCAGACACACGGCCACAAAGTCTACAGTGAATAAACATGGAAATTTTTCTCCCAAGCTTCCAGGTAACATGTAACTGCAGATGCACTGGGCAATTTGGGATTGCCTTCCTTTGTCACCTTTGATGGCTGAAGGGTAGCGGGTTCCCTTGTCGCAGTCTCGGTGGCAGTTCTCTGCGCCGCCTCCCGAAGCGTGTGGTGCAGGCGGACCCGCAGGGCTATTATGCACTGAATGCCAGTTAGTCAAGCGATTGCTACGTGCCCTGTCCCACCCCTCCGGGAGGAGAAGCAGAAGGAACTTGCTGACCTGGCAGGGGAGGAAAGCCGTGATGGACAGGATCGCTTTATTTTGTCTTTGCTCTCGCTGGGCATCTGCCTCCTCTGAGCAGAGGGTGTCGTGGCGTGCCAGCTCCGCGGCGCCTTGCCGAGGAGGGGGTAGGACCCAGTGTGGCTGAAGGGAGTGGGAAGGATGAGTAGAGGCCCTGGTAACTCATTAATAGAAGGTTTGACAGCACTGACAAATGAGCATGTAAGAAAAAAAACATCAGCTGGGGCCCCAAGGAGCACCGTTCAGACGTAATCATTCATCTTACACGTACATTAGTCTGAATTTCTGTAGGGCAGTGAAACACTCCTCACCACGGTGAGCTGTAGGGGAGAACCAGCCACATCAGGTCCTGAATGCCTACACAGCCCACTTTTCCCCAACACATTTCTTTAGCTCTTGCCATCGGCACAGTCAAAGCTGCACTGCAGCTGCATGTCCTTCCACGCCAACATTCATTTTAACTTAATAAATAATAATGTAAGAATTTAGCTTTTAATAGATAAAGGCTTTGACTTATTACATTGAGAGGAATAATTTATACATGAATAAATTTGTACTCAAAGCCAGTGAACACACCCACAACAGGCAACTGCAGCTTAGTACAACTGGGTCGGCTTTCTTTCCCCCTTCTAAAGCTCTCACAATGCTTTGGCACAGCGGGGTTACCTGGCTGCTGTCACTGCCAGGCCAGTCCCTGCGTGCCTCTTAACTGTGACCTCGCAGCCACAAAGAGCTTATTACGTCAACAGTCACCTCTGGACAATAATTAGAAGCAAATGCAGTGCTGACAAAGTGCCTACAGCAGCTGCCACTAAGAAAACGGATTTGAAAATGCCCCATGTGCTTTTTGCCCTTTGCTCACCCCACATAGCAAAGGAGACGTGTGCCCGTGTCCCAGGGGAGCTGGGAGCAGAGCTGTGGCCCGACAGAGCCTCCTTCTGGCGCTCTGAAGTTTACTCAGGTTCCTGCATTTAATGCTTCCCACCAATTGTAAGTCTCTGCAGCTTATAAAAAACCTTAAAAGCGAGTCCCCCCAAAATACCGGACAGGAGGTGACAGACTCTGGAGGTGACTTAGTATCCTTGCAGGTCTGTCAGCTCTTGCCAACAGTTTGGTGGCAGCTTTGCACCACTTGGTCACAGTGTGCCCCTCCCCAGGCCACTGTGCTGCCACACTTGAGTACCCTCAGCCTGGGCTGGCAGGGTTTGAATGTGCCCTATCAAACTCTGCCTGGGCTTCAGGCTCTCATCCCTTCCCTGAGACAGGCTTTACCCAAACGTATTTAATTTCGATTCGACTTTATGTTACCTTGCTTCTAAAGGCCATTCAACACCATGTTTCTTCGTGTAACATCCCATTTAATACAGCAGTCAAACAAGCAAGAACAGTTTTTTGTCTGGATTTCTATCCTTTTTAAATCACTCAAGAAATAGCATGAATTGCCTGTTTCTAAGAACTGGAGAAAGTAAGGTACTCGGAGGTCAAGTTATTTGTCTCTTAACTGTTATCAGTTGCAGTCAGACTCCCTGCCAAGACGAACGAGCCTCCTGCAGAACACGTGCCCACGCCCCTTTGCTGGGATCAGTGCCTGGTTTCCTGGCTCTCCGGGAAACCCGCTGGACAGCAGGGCTCCGAGCTCTCCCCACGCTGCCCTCCCAGCCCGGCCGCGCGGGTCCAAATCCTGCAGACCTGCAGGGCCTGGTTTTCCTCCTCATTTCATTCGCACCCATTTAGGCAGATCCCGAACCCCGCTCCCAGCCGGCGTGGCGAGGCGGCCACGAGGCCTTGGGTCTGCGGAGCAGCAGCTTTATTTAAGATAATCCTTCATACGAGCGGTCATCAATAACTGCTAACCTACTCCCTAAAAGACACAGATCAATTGACGGAGTGTTATAACCCCTTAAAATATTAATGCCCTATCAGGGAGACAATTTCCTTGGGCATAGGGACTCTTCCATTATTAGAAATTATGCCCCAGCCTTAAATAAATTAACTCAATAAATGTCTTACCATGAATACAAATTCCTGCTTAAGGCTTGCAAATAAAATGATTTAGAACTGTTCTCTGAGGAAAGATGAAGTGTTTAAACTTGCAGAAGAGGAAGGGCTACCACATTCATTAGTCTTTTGTTTTAAATGGACTTCTCTTTTTTAAACTGAAGGCGGGGAATGGGAGGGGGAAATTTGGAAAACTGTTACATTTTCTTATGCTGGGCTGCAGTTTCAGTTGTGCAAATGCAAAGATCTCTGCTTCACTCCAAAAGCAGCCCTGGGGCAGAGAAGACACCAGCCTGGGTCAAGTGCTGCCAGCACCACCAGCTCTGTATCCCTGGGGGGTGCTGGGGGCTCAGCAGAGGATGGGAGGAGGAGGGGGCTGACATCCCTGGCCAGCAGCACTGCCTTCCCACCTGCTCACACTGGTGCTGGCATCCTGAGCACAGGCCCTTTGCTCTGAGAAGCTTCATCTGGATTTCTCAAGGCTGGAGGGAGCTGCTCTGCCATGGTCCCAGGGTTGAACTGTGGCCCAGGGAACTCTTTCACTTGCTTCCCGCAGCCGTGGCCTGTGCTGCTGGCATCAGAGGGCACCTGGACTCCCAAGCAGTGCAAGCTGGGCCAGAGCTGCCCAGAAGCGGCTGCGCACCTAGAATGAAAAACTTACTTTGCAGAGCAGTGCAACGTGGTGCTGCCTGCGCTGGGGAGCTGCTCTCGGGGTGCAGGCAGCCTTTCAAACCTGAAAGACTGCTTTTGTGCTTTAATGAGCTCAGCTGGCCATTGCGTGTCCAGAGTTGGATAACACAAACAATGCCTAGCGTAACTTCTTCTGTAATGTGTCCTTAGTGCTGAGACCAGATGCCAGGCCAAACCACTGGGTGTTCTCTCACCCAGCCTCAGGTCACCTAAGCTTCAGCCAAGACCATACCACATAAAACCCAGGAGGCCTGATGTGGCTCTGGCTCATTCATCACGAGTCTTTCAGCCTGTAGCCCCCCATCTTTTACTCACACATGTCTGAAAGACCCCACAGTTTGTAGGGTGTCTGTTAATAAAGCCTCCGTGGGTGTTTGCAATTTCAACAAAACCTAAAGCATGTGCCAGCCCATTCTTCATCCCACACCGCTGTCAAAGCGTTTGCCCTCTTCGTATTGATGAATCGACTGCAGCAATGCGAAAGCCACAGTGTCACGTGGAAGGGAGCTCTATTTCACACCCTGATGTTGCAGGAGTACTACCACTCTGCATCCTTTCACAAGTCTCTGAGCTGGCAGGACAAATCCAGAGCAACAGCAGAGTAGCACCATGGCTGCCCAGTGCACGCACTCCCACCACATGTGTTTGAAGTGACACACACAGAACCTTTTCTGTGCACTACTGCAGTGTTACCAGCACAGCGCTTCCAAAACGGATTTTCTCAGTGAGCACAGCCTGTTTTCCCTCTGTCTGCACTGTCCCTAAGGAGAGGGTAGTCCTGGACAGGCAGTCTCCAACATCAGGAGATGTGTAGGTAGCACCCCGTGGCTTGGTTACCTGCCTGGTAGCAGCTGCCAGAGGCCACTGCCTGCCTGGCCTAGGGGATGGCCATACAGCACAAAGAGGCATACCTGCATCTGGGCTGCAGCAGAAGACAAGCACAACATTTCCCCAAAGGATTGGCTCAATACACAGTGTAAAGACACATGTGATCCTAAGGCAGTACAGGGAAACAGATGCCTCTTGCAAATAGTAATCAACAGGAACACCACACAGGGAAGAGCAAGTCTCTGTCTTTTCTTTGTGCTCAGGTATGGATTTGAGGAGACTTTGATTTTTGGTAACCAAAGCATTGTTGTTTGCTGGTTAATGGCTCACATGATTCCCCCAATCCTGGCTTAAGAAGATCAGAGCATGCCTCAAAAATGGATGCAGTGTTTCCATTTTTTTTTCCAGTTTCTAGATACATGAACAGCTCAGCCCTGAGCTTCAAGATACACATAAAAGACACAAATCAGGATGAAAAAATAGCCACGCTGATTCCACTTGGCTGAATCAGAAAGTTTTGAAGAGGAGACCAGAGACTGAACTTACTTCTTTGCCTTAGATAGAGAGAAATTCCATTGTGAGCCACCCACAGAGACATTTAAACCCAGGGAATTTTACAAGCAGCTCAGGGAGACTGCCTGGCAGCAGCCTTCTCCTCGGTG
>NW_008582622.1:14529-49497 GCF_000691845.1 Merops nubicus | reverse complement strand
GCTGGGGCAGCGTTTGGTGTCACCACCCTGAAAGAAAGGGAGCCTGCTCAGGGGGAGGAGGAATGGCAAGCAGCAGAAAGAGCAGCTCCCCCTCTACTCTCATCCCAGCCTTCCCAAGCCTCCGCATTCCCAGGACTGAGCCCACTGCTGTGTCTGTGCTACCATGGGGCCTTCGGGCACTCACCGGCACCTGTGGGCACCACTTCCCAACTGCTGCTCCCCGGTCAGAAACATCCCGTCTGCCTCAGTTTCCCCACAGACCTGACACTTATCAGCTGTATGCAGCCACCAGCTGCAGCTGCTCCCAGCGCGAGATGCCCCATGTGCTGGCCCCACTGCCCAGTGGCCAACCCTCATCCATGGATGAGCCTACAGCACATTTAGGGCCACCTAATTTAAAATAATGGGAAATTTTATCTGTGCAGTAATAAGTTTCAAAGCAACTGAGGAGAAATTAAGGTTAGAGCAGCATCTTCCCAGCTCTGTGCAGCCTCGTGGCTTCCCGGGAGCGTGGCAGGTGGGTGGCCACCCCCTCCATACCACTGCTGTCACCTCCCTCCCGTCCCCAGCACCTCCGGCTTCCCGCTCTGTCTCCAGCCACCAGAGCTCTCCAGGCTCCAAGCTCTGCTGCCGTGCAGCCCGAGGATCCTCACCAGGGCCCGCTGGTGCCTTGGGAGCTTATTCCTTAATAGGCTGATCTCTGTGCTAGCAGAGGGCCGAGGAGGGGAGGAATATGTTATCAGCCCTGATCGGGCGTTACAGCGTGCTTGCTGCGTGGTTCTGCCTCCCAAAAGCACAATTAATTGCTGGGCTAGAAAATGCAGATAAATCAAACAGCTCCTACCACATTTATTTTCTGTAGCTATACACTAGGCTCCTGGCAGCTTGAAACACCAGCGATGTCCACTCTTGCTACAGTGAGAGGTACAAAGAGAGGCTCTTGCCAAAGACTACCTGTAGAAAGGAGTGTTTCCCTGTGCGCAAGCAGGGCAAGGTGGTGGCATAGCTACAGCAGCAACCTGGAGCCAAGCAACGTCACACCAGCAGCATTCCTGCCCCAGTTCAACATTTAAAGTGACTGACAATCCAGACCCCTTGCCTAACTTACCTTTCTAGCTTTTCTAAAATTAATGCCTCAAAGATAGGACAGAAAGGGGAGGCATAAAAGTTACACTGTGAGAAAAGAAGTGTCATTTATACTGTAGGCTTATTTACAGCAAACTCTGTGACTTGACAACAGCGTCTACAGCAACAAAGCAGAGAAAAGAGTCATTACCAGTATGGTCCTTTTGGGTGGAATGGTAAAGCAAACACAAACCTCAAACCTGCACAGGTTCTCAGGCTGCACAGGAACCCCTTTCTGGTCTGTGCTTTCCCACCCAGGGTCCTGGTCCCTGGCTGTGCTCCCCAGCCCTGGCTGCAATGCAGGTCAGCCATTACCAGGGGATGTGTAAATCCAGGCAGTGACTCTTCCCACTTCACCATGTGTCTGAAGTGAACAGAGCAGGACACAGCAACACTCTTGGTGCCCAGCTCCTGTCCTGGCATCACCTCTGCTCTGGAGTTTCCTCCTGCGCTAGGAAGGGGGCTCTAGTGCACCAGGGACCTACCGCAGCTCAGAAAAGTGAAGGTCTAGGAGATGTAATTAGCACAGCTATATTTTTTTCCTATTAATTGCATAAATATTAAATATATATTAAATTACATAAAAATTGTGTGCCAACACAGCAATTTTTTCTCCCCACCTTTTCAAGTGTCCTTAATTAACTGGAAGACAGGCAGCCAAACAGCAGCCAGCCAGGCTGACCTAACACACCTGTCTGCCACAGGGCTGCCCTCCTGGGGAACCCGCTCCCCCGGCCTGGCCCTCAAAGCACCATGTCCCCATGCCCTCCACATCCCCCTCCCCTCCCCATGCTGAGAACTGCCTGCACATGCTGCATCCCAAAACGTCACAGGACAGAGGCATCCTCCAGGAATAGGACAGGCTAAGAGGGACATGAGCTGCTGAGCAACGTCAAGGGTTAGACCAAGGCTCCGTTATATGGCAAAATTCTGTCGTCGCTCCATGCCTTAGCTACCCACCTGAAAAATGTAAGTCAAAGGTGTTCACACTGTTTCCTAGGGACCTCTAAAGATTCACAGAAACATGCTTTTCTGTTGATCTTCTTCTTTGACTCTAAATCACCAGGATTTGATGTTTTTTCCTCTGGCAAGCTGAAGGGTCAGGTGATCCAGGTGGCCCATCCAGCATTGGTGTGAGTCCAGGCCACCCCCAGCAGCACAGAATCCTGCTCCAAAACATGATCTATGTGTCACAGAGGTAGTAGGGTGACATCTTACCTTTTATCCAGCATTTAAAAGCCTTGGTGACGTGTGAAGGCTTTCCAAACTGCCAGTGAATGAAGACTCAGGGCACAGGGAACCGCCCGCCTGGCAGCGTGGTTCCCACGGCCAGTGTCCCCCCAGGAGCAGCAGAACACACGTGGGCAGCCTGGAGTCCAGCACCCTGCAAAGCCTTGCCCCACACTGTAAATCAGCCTGGGCCAGGCACCTATTGGCTGTCAAACACTTTTCAAGTTCCAGCTGCTCCTTGAATGCAAACAACAAACTCGTCATCACCAACAGTCCTATTCTTAACAGGTATAACGTGCCAATACCGATGCTACTTAAACCAAAAAAGCATTTCAAGCAGGTACAAAAGTTCTGGGCAGGCACCAGGCATGCTTTTTTCTGATCTGAAATCCCATTTAATTATTCCCATTATGACACTGGCTGTTACAACCTGAAAACGTTATTTTATCTGTGTGCACACTGGCACCCAGTGTTCATGCCTAGAATGTTGTACAGCTTTCTAATTTCTCTTTAAAGATAACAAATACGCTTTAAATGTATAAAGAGGTTGGTGTAACCTCTTGTCAGATGCAGGAATAAGTTTGGGAACAGACAATTAATTGGACAGTCAGTTTCAGGGGAACAGCATTTACTTATCTCAGGTTAGTGCACAATTGTAGTTTAATCTTAAAATGCTTACTTGATGTGACGTCATTCCTTTCTGCTCCAAAACATATTAAATATATATTTCATCTGCGTAAGTGACTTCAGCTGTCAAAAGCTGGGCAGATATTTTACATTCCACAAGAACAGAATCTACTGGAAATTATTGCTTATTTTTATGTTAATAGGAAGAAATATGCTCTGAGATAGAACAGATTAAGACATACTTATTGGACAAGCTGCAGTAAGTACTAGTTTCTCATTTGCATGCTCATGAGAAGAAAAGTTATCTCTGCTGATAATGCATGTCTTTTGGAACTGTTCTGAACAGCACAAACATGAACAAAGCTTAATTAAAAGGCTTTTTTTTTTTCCAGTGAAGAACTTCACCCCCCACAAAGGACTGAGGCCTATATTGTTATATTGTTTCTTTCAAGGGAGAAGAAATATTTAAAACAAACAAACAAAAAAAGTCAAAATACCTAGGTGAACACTTTAAATTACTAGATGACTGCTTTATACTTCTCTCCAAATGGGATGGCACTTCCCGGTGGGGTTGGTCCCCTCTGCAGCACAGCAGTGTCTCCATCGGAGCAGGGGTACTGCCTCGGGGAGGTGACACTGCAGCAGGGACCCCCCAGCACCTCTATGCAGCTCATGAAGCACTGCAGCATGTTCCCAGCTCCAAATCTTTGGGCTTTTAGTTTTGTCCTGAACAAAAACGAAGAGCTGATATGGACCCGCTCCAGTGTTTTGCTTCTGATGTGGCTGGATGTGGGTTATAAGATGATACTTTATGTTCTTATTTTCACTATTCAAGAATAACAATTCTTTCTTTATGTTGCTTTTGAGCTGAGGAGTTCTTGATAGCAGAAGATACTAGATGCATATTACCCATGTGGGTTATGACAGTAGCAATGTAGAGTACCAGCAGATGAGTAGAAGAGCAGATAAATGTCTTAGGTGACACTCTTGCCCTTGGTTACACAGAGTCCCAGTCCCACAGCCTCTCAGCTCAGAGGAATGCCAGCACGGTGGGCGAGCACTGCTCCTCGATGAAACGTACCCTCATTTGGGTACATGCTGTCAGCCACTTTGGGCCCAGATGTGCACGTGTTCCACACCTCCAGAGGACAGGACACCCCTGAAAAAGATTACTTACGGACTGCTTAAGTAATTTCCAAGATTAACTTCCAAGGAACAAGTGTTGTCTGCTTTTGGGCGAAACAAAACAAGGTAGAAATTTCACTCAGAGGTTCCCATGGGTTTGTCTTCATAATTAGGTTATAAACCAGTAGTGGTAGGTTTGCCCCCAGAAGGACAGCTCTCGTTACCTAGAATAGGTTGAGGCTTAGCAGTCTTAAAAACACCTCAGCAATAGATGATGTAGTACAGAAACATAGTTTGTGTTTAAAAATAGTCTCAACTGTTCTTAGAAGTGATTAAGCAATGTTTTTTTTTTTTTTTCCTTTATCAGCACAACAGAGCAGTGCAGACAGAGTAAAAGGGTAACTGTTGCTACTCTGTGAATGAGGAAATACTGCTTTATTTGATTTACTGCAGCTGCAAGTGAAATGTTAACTGAGCTTTGAATTATGATGGGATGTAAAATAGCCTGGACAAAAACATTGCTGGGCTTTCTTTTGAGGGCATGAACTTAGATGTCTTAAAAACTGAGTTTGAATGGTATCATAACACACACACACACTTCATTTTAGTGAAGTATTCACTGAAATGTTTATATCTTTGGAGTAGATGATTTTGAGCACTGTGGAAATAAGGACAAGGAAAATAATTTTATATGATGGATGTCTCCCAAAGCACTATGAAAATATTTTCAAGGGATGAAAAGAAATAATTGCAGACTTAGGTTCAGTTTTGCATTTCAAAAGATAAGATCTTAACAGCATTTACCTAGTTCAGTATGTGGGACCTACAGAGTTCCCTGCCCGTTTTCTGTGTGACAGAGCTGGTGTTGGCTTCCCACTGGCTCTGGGTTGGAGCCAGAATGATGCTCCTTGTGTGCCTGGGATGAAGTAGGTTTCAGGCCACTCCTCAGGGCGCCCTTTTGAAGATCTCACTCCTGTTCTTTCAAACGTGTCAGGGACCTAGACCTATCTGCCAGGGAATGCACACACCAAACCAAAAGGGAAGTTGAAAAAAGGAGGAAAAAAAATCTGACAATTTTGCTTATGTGATTATTTACATTTTACATTTGTTACAGTATAAAGTACCTCCAGCCCTGGCACAAATAAAATAACAAGTTCCTGTTACAAAAATCATCGAAACACTTGTGAGCTGACAGAAAGCATGACCTTTGGTATGACACTGATAACTATTTGACGGGAAGAAAATGTCTGCTGTCCTTAAAGGCCCTACAGCTTATTTACTGCCACATATATGGCCACATCAGATCATCACACACCCCTGAAGAAGTTACGTAGCACCTGGAGAAGTACTGACCAGTATGTCCCCACGGCACCGTCCATACCTGGGTGCCCTGGCACAGCCCCAGCACAATTATCAAAAGGAATTTACTTATGTTAGGATCATATATCTGCCAGCCAGTGAATATGCAAACAATATCAAAAAGGAGATATAGATTTGTGCACTCAAATAAAAACAGCTAAAGGGCAAAGCTCCACCACCTCCCCAAAGTCTGCTGTGTTTGATTCAGCCTGGCAAGCGGCAGCTGTCCTTCAGAGCTGCTGGATGGCATGACATGGTAGCAGTGACTGAATGACAGCAGTGTCCCCAGCTGCTCCCGCCACTGGCTCAGGTGCCACCCTGGCTCCAGGCAGCTGGTGCTCTTGAGAGTCTCACCTGCTGAAAGCACTTTGGGGAAATGAACAGCTACTTTGTGAATGCTGCACGCTTTTCCCTGTAATGTCCCACAAAATGTGCTCTTGAGATAGAAGCCTTGTGGCATGTCACAATTGCAAGGGAAAATTTAACTCCAATAGAGATTAATACGTGGGGACTCACCACCACATTTTTTCTAACTGCCTCTCATTAACATTTTTAGCAGCCTTGAACAAACACCACGGCCTTCTGTTTTCCTCTTTGCCAGACGGCCTGCGTGAGGCATAGCCAGCACCTGCACTGCAGGAGCAAAGCATTTTCACTATAGACTCCTGTGCTAAGGTATTGCAAACTCCTTGATTCTCCCATGTCTTGTAGCAGCCTCTGCCTAGAGGATAACCTGCTTTGCAAAGTTGGAGCAATGCAGCGCGAGTTATTTGTGGGTGAAAGAAGAAGAAACTTATCCTTTCTCCTCTGTGATGGCCTCCTGCTCTGGGGGCATCCGCACAGCAGGCCAGGAGCTGCTGCCTGGGACTCAGCTCTGGGCTAGCCCTGTGCTCCACAAGCAATGTCCCCTCAGCTGCCCCCAGCCAGCTCAGCTCTCTGCAGGCTCACTGGGGCCCCTGGAAGGTATTCTTTGGGATGTGGGACTTCCTCAGGGAACAGGCTGAGGGTACAGTACATATGTGACAAATATAAGAATAGTACATAGAAAGGAAGGAACTTCTGAAAGACCAGACAGACCTACAGTCTGATTCTTGTACTGTTAAATCAGTTTGTTAAAGCTGGCCAGCAAAATCTGTATCGTTCCTTCTCTCACTGGCTGGCTTCTGCTCTTCAGATCCTCCCTCATCCATGGCTCAAAAAGCTAAAATCCACCCCAGCTGCAGATACCAGATGGCTGTTTCTGTAAGGTCAACATGAGCAGTGCCAGGAAAGGAGCCTTTGACACCCGTTCTGTTCTAATCAATGCCATTTTGGTGTTAAGAGAAAAATATTGTACTGGGAAATTCAGACTATGCTGACATGTGTTGATATTTTCTGGCTGATGGTGGTGACTATAAAATCTAACTATAATCACAGTAATGACAGTACTGGATATTTTGCCCAACTCCATGCAGGGGTTGGGGGAGCGCTCAGTGGTGCCTTGAGCCATGGGTGGGTACAGGCTATTCCCCATGGAGCTCTCAGACCATGTGCTTGTTTCTATGCCAATATCCCAATATCCGAGTGCCAGCTGTCCCCTGGGTTAGTTCCTGATGCTGCATGTGCTATGGGGGGAAGCTGGGGTTTGGAGAGCTGCAGTGCTGCTGCCCGTGGAAAACAAAGAAGAAACCTGCACTGCCAGGGCTCAGGTTATATATCCATATATCAGTGCATGAAAATGCCTCGAGAGCGAACCCGTAGACCAGCCAAACAACATTTGTTTCTTCCTTCTATGCCAAGTGCTAAAAAAAATAAGCCAAAGAAGAAAAATCCCAGCATGGGGAACAGGTTTGACCAGCTTTGTCACATTTTTTTGTTCTCTCTGCTCTCTAATGAAGACCCAGGCAGGGTTTTGTCTATCCCTTTGAGACTTTGTTAGTACTAAGAGGCACACCTGGCCCCTTCCCCAGGGGAGCTCTAGCCCACTGCCATTCACTTTCTCCAGCCCCCTACAACAGGGCATCTTCTCACTCTATGGACTTGTCCCTGGACGGAAGGAATAGCTAATGCACAAGGACTCATCTAGTATGTGAAGGGCTGGCTTGGTTCCCGGACCTGTCAAAATTACCTCCACAACCATACAGCTTTTCTTAGCTCCTGCACAGCCACGGGCACAAGGCAGCACCTCTCAGCCTCACTGGGGCTCCAGAGATACATGCAGAAGATGGCAAGGTGTTCAGGTGCTGCTGACAGAGAGGTCATACACGGATCATAGATACTGCACCAAACCCATCGTAAAGCTACAGTAAAGGAACAGGACGTCTCTCCTTCTCTATTAAATTTTTCAATGTGGCTTTTACTGTATCTAAAATTACCTACAGGTCTCTGCGATGTCACACCAATTTCTTCAACAACCTTTTTTTGCCCTGCTAGTGGGGCTGCTAGAGCCCTCAAATATTTTCTTTGCAGGCGGTAATGAGATACCTGTTCCAACAAGGACTAAATGTGCTCTCAAAAACGTAAGCTTTCAAGTTCTGAAATTCTGCTTTTAGATTTTGAAGCTGACAAAATCTAGACCATATTTCCCTGGTTTCTCATTCTTACATATTACTTCATGGCGAGCACTAAATATTCACTTCTATCGTAAAACTAAAAGCTTAAATATTCATAGAATAGAAC
Organism: Merops nubicus; assembly: GCF_000691845.1. Taxonomy (NCBI): domain Eukaryota; kingdom Metazoa; phylum Chordata; class Aves; order Coraciiformes; family Meropidae; genus Merops; species Merops nubicus. The sequence goes on along the minus strand of NW_008582622.1, from coordinate 41,373 downwards.
CACAGAATCATAAAATCACTCTGGCTGGAAAGGACCTCTAGGATCATCAAGTCCAACCTTCCTCCCAACATCTCCCTAACCACTAGACCACAGCCTCAAGTGCTACATCTACTCCTTTCCTGAACCCCTCCAGAGATGATGCCTCCACCAACTCCCTGGGCAGCTTGTTCCAGTGCCTGACCACTCCCTCAGTGAAGAAATTCTTCCCAATATCCAATGGAAACCTCCCCTGGCACAACTTGAGGCCATTTCCTCTAGAGTCCCATCATTAGTAATTTGTGAGAAGAGACCAACACCAGCCTCACTACAACCTCCTTTTAGGTAGCTGCAGAGAGCAATTCTATTTTATTTTATCTTATCAGTCAAATGAATGCAAGGCATTGTTCTAACAAACCTCTCACCTCCTTTCCATTTCAAAGAGTCGCTTGTTTGTTTGTGTCCATCTGTTCTGTTTGGATACAAAAGGAGACTGATCTAGAAAACAGTTCAATTACTTGTTTGTAGCAGATATCCTTCCAGCATCACAATATGAGAGCTTAGTGCAAAATAAAACAAATGTAAGGCAAATTAATTTCTTTAAGATGAATTCTAAAATACCTGAAGCAAAATTTGAAAACAACTTAGAACTATTTTTGCAGCTTATTTTGTCATAGAAACACAGGTTCTTCTGAAGAGCTTACCAGTTATCAGTACCCACACAGACAGGTCTCATCAGTGCAATGCTCACCCACTAAAATTCATATTATTTTTCTTACATGCAGCTGGTTGGTAACATAATGGCAAGCAGTTTTCCATAACAGCTCATGCCATGTAAAGGAAATGCATGTCTCTTGTAATTCCTCATGTTCTGAGTTGTCTAAAATTTATACTATCTGTTCAGAGAGAAAGCATTGTGTTGACTTTATCTCCTTGTATACTTACAATGCTATATGTTTTCAATTTATATAGATTTATAAATAAATCAATAAGTAATTAGAACAAAGAGGTTGAATAAGTTTCTGTGAAAATGTCAACAAAGTCAATTTAACCCTGGGATTGTAAAATCAATCTTTGATTTTTTTAAATGAACACTTTTCAATAACTTACTATCTGAACTCCTTACTATCCAGAACTCCTGGCAGGTTCTGGATCAGCACTAACTTTTCACAGACATTTTAACAGAAGAGTTGCTTGTACTTTTCTAATAGTGCTCCTTCTACCTCCATCCTTTACAACATCAGCATGCATGCGCCTCGGCTTTCCTTACAGACATAAAGACCAATCAGACCCTGTCTTCTGAAACCCAAACAGCTATTTATTTGCTGTTTAAACACAAGTTATTTACAGCAGGAGCTGTAAAATATGATGAGGCTAATAAATTTTTACAGAAACAAACCCTTCTCCTAGCTGAAAGACAGTGCACAGAGTTGGTGCTACTTATATGGCACCTGACGTGTTAATTCTGAGAAGAATCATCATTACTGGGACAGCTCCTGTCAGCCAGGCTGACACCAGGGTCTGTGCTGCAATGAGATACTAGCAGTATTAACAGTTATCACAGTAATATTGAAAAAAAATGGCAGCGTTATTTGGAGCAAACAACAGACTGCTTAGTCACATTTATCTTTTTTTTCCAAATCCAGTATCAGAGTAGTACACATATATACAGATACGATACACCAGGTTTGTTGAAGGAGAGCGTAGGTGAAGGATGTAGACCTCTTATGTACACCCATATTTAATATATATATTTTTTTTCTTTTTAATTGCTGAGGGCAATCCCACAGCCAGATTATTTCAGGGGTTGAAAATGTGGCTGGCTCTTCTTAGAGAGCTGTCTTCTCAGATGGACTGCAGCTAAGGAGATAATTCAGTATGGAAGGCAGATTGTAAACAAGCTGCCCTCTTTCCAGCAGGAGTGCTCAGCTGCACTTAGGCTTGGACCTCTCAGAACTGATCTCAGATATTTGGCTTCAGTGCTGATGATAATCTGAGATTTCTTCCCTTAAAGCAATTTATTCAATTAACTTTAGGTTGCAAACCAACAGATACCTGTTATCCCACAGTGCTCCCAGTCACATCCCTCTAGCAGGATGCAAGCTTCACTCTCCCCAGCATGCTTTCTTCATTTTTCTCCACCTCAGATGCATCTTCTGGCCTAAAATGCAGGAGAAGCGGGCAGCAAATAACTTCTACTTGTGCAGATAAGTAGATCTTCATGCATCAACATGTCCAGGCCTCTCCCCTTTCCAGCTCTGCTGGACCTTTATGGATAAAAAGAAATTGAAGAATTAATCTCCCAGTAATAAAAAGCTATTGTTCCATTCAAAAGTAACCTCTTTTATATGCCAAGTTACGGCACATGCCTCAGTTTCACCCTACTGAGCCCTGGAGGACATTCCCAGAGATGCTATGGGGACAGCCCGCATGGCCAGCGCACATCTGCCCTCTTCTCCACTGTCCCTTCAAACCACCAGATGCAATGCCACAGACACATAGGCAGCATGATGAGATGCTCAGCCTGCAGTAGTGACGGGCTGAGAATAAAAGCAGAGGTGTCTCACACCTCACAGCAGTACCCAAGACTTGAGACAGCCACCCGAGCATACCTGACGCTGGAAAAAGAGCCAAGAGCTTACGCACGTGTTGGTGAGGCCGAGCAGCCTTCGCCTGGCAGCAGCCGGGGGCGTGCAGAGCTGGGGGAGGCACTGAACAGGCAGCTTCCACACCTCCTTCTGGCAGGGACAAGCCGCAGCTTTGGCGTTTCCCGCGGGGAGTCGTGGTCTCTTCCATCAGGCTGGTGTCCTGGGGGCGGGGTCCCCGGGCCGCTCACTCTGCCTGCGCAGCCGAGGCACGGCTGGGCCCAGTGGCGCGCCCTGCTTAGGCACTGCAGTGAGACCAACACCACGTTTCACACACACACCTTTATTGTCACTTTTCTGCACGTACGGGAGAGAATGCTCTTTCTCCTGGGATGGGGGGGGTAGACATTTATACCCAACAGAATGGAGTCCAGCAACTTTTTTTTAATATATATGTACACACATATATAGTCTTGCAAAATTTCTCCTGCATTTCTCCATATGTCAGAATGGATGTTTACAACAAACCAGAGCTAGAGGGACACTGCAAGGTTTTGTTTTATTTTTCTGACCTCAAAAATAAAATAGTGTTTTCATTTATATTCAACTCGATTGCCTGTTCTCCTGGTTATACTTAAGCAAAAATGCTGAAAAGACATGCCCATAAGCTTTCCACGTTTACTACTACAAGATACTATCAGTGATGCAAGGTAGGTGGTTTTTGAACTCTTCTTTGCACAAGGACCAGTCTATCAGTTAGGTGTATGTCGCTGCACCAAATACAAGAGCACCCCAAATCCGTGATGCAAATCAATAATAAGCAAGTAAATGTCATGCTCAGAAGCACAGGTCAGCAGTCTAACAGCCTCTATGTAGATAGATGTGTTTATAAGAGTCCTGCTTTTAAAACTTACACAGTAGATTTTTTTAACCTGACAGTGTCCCTTAAGAAAAAAAGTACCTACTGGGTTTAAGAAAGACACCCTCCTAACAGATATGTTCTTTTTATTATTAAAACTGATATTTTAAAAACAATTCAACAAAATGTAAAACAAATTGCTGTTGGAGATCAGCATTTGTAAGAGTGAGGCTATGCATTGCTGCTCCGTTAACATGGCTTTAGTCATCACAAGTTATATTATTTGCACATTTCCTTACGTCTTTTCTGGCACTTCCATGTAGAAGAAAAAAGGGTTCTTACACTGCTGCTACCATCTTCTCAGAGGTCACACATGGACACAAAGATGCTTGTTCTCACTGTCGCAGTCAGGCAATGCCAAAGTTCTGCCCCCGGTGCTTGGCCCTTGGCATCTCCGTCCCTTAGGTTTATAGCTCGGCTTGTGATTGCTCACAATATTGCAATGCATTTAGAGTAACAGGAAAACAAACATCGACAGTAACAGGCACATTACTTTTTTTTTTGCATTATAATTAATCACATTCCTATTTTTCAACAGATTGTTGCCTAAAATGCATGTTAGAAAGGCTTTTTTTTTAAGAAAATGCTGGCATGAAGATGCAGACTAATGTTTGTAACTAATGAAACAGTCGGACTATTGATTCAGACATTATTTAAACATTCACAACGTTGAGAAAATTTACACAGCTGATAGCACTGACAGATAGTTTAACTGTAACTTAGAAGCCAGCATAGTAACTACCTTCCACATACTTGCAGTAGGATTTATGGGGGTATGAGATTAGGATAGCATACTATGTTTTATTCAGAAAGCTGTAGTCGTATTTGCCATAAATAATGCAAGCCCCATTTATGAGCAATGGGAGGCTTTGCAAGTTTACAAAGTAACATTCACAAAATCCATAAAAAAACAAACCCAAAGACATTTCCATGCAGAGCACAGTTCTCTCACAGTCACTGGATCTCTATCATCTGCTGGCTGGAGCACACATGCCATATACACATGCTGCTCGTGGAAAACCCAGCCCAGAGGCCTTCTCTGCCCTGCTGCATACCAGCCTCTGGCTGGTGTCAGTGGGGGCGGACACAAACACGGGATGATAAATGGGTCACAAAGGCAAAGACTCTGCCACAGGCAGAATTTACAATTACAGCTATGTGAAAATACAACTGTTTTCCATCACTTTGCAAAATCCTCTACCTTGGCTACAGTGGACTTCAAGTGGGGCAGGGAGGTAGCAACCCAGAGCTGAACATCTGGTATGCATGGGCAGGATTTGGACTCCTTCGAGACTGAAATCAAAGGTAGTTATGGCTCAAGGTAAAATCAGGACCAATGTGGCTTTCAGCATCTCCCTCTCTGCCTAACTCACATCTGTCATTACTGGGAGAGGAAAACTTATACAGCAGAGCCAAAAAGGAGATGCCAGATCTGCAGGGTCATTAACAGGAGCCCAACTTCAGCAATGCACTTAAGCACGTACTGAGAGCAGCAGCCAAATGTTTGGAGTATTTGTCACAAACCGGAGCAATGCTCGACAGAAAGCATTTATAGCCCCTGTGACACAGGCACCCCAAAACCACCCGTGTGGTGCTCTGCTAGTGGGGAGACAGAACATGGCTGAGGCCAGATTCATCACAGTGACTCCAGAAATTCATTTAGCTTCAGGGACCATGGTATCATGAAACCATTAATGTTTCCTTTTGATGAGAGTATGTGCAAAACTTTCCAGGCTCTATGTGCTATCTCATAAGCACACTTGGACCAACACTGTTAGAGGAGAAAGGCACTGTGCTAGCCCAATGCAAATGCTTATTTGCATTATCTTGACCACTTACCCCCTCAGCTGAGGTTAACTGCTTTGACTGATAACAGACAGATCCTCTTTTCGTGTGGAGGAAAAAAGCAGGTTATTCATGATATTAACTTCTCTGATTTGCTAAAGTGATTGCAAAAAAGAATCAAGGAAGAATAGTGTAAATTCTTTGTGCATTATTTCAGCTATAACTCCTGCCTATTAAATAAAAACTAAATAGACAATACTGGATAAGTGGAGGAGAAAGCCACTCTCACAGCACTGCATCACTTCTGTGAATCACAGCACATGGTTTGCGTTGCTGTGCTCTGTATCACTGCTAGGAAGGAATTAATGGTATTTGTAAGAAAGGCAACCATCAGGATAGACTAGTGTGTCATTCCTGTGGACACAGAACTTCACTCACCTGAACAGCACTTTTGATGACAACTAGGCAACTTAAAGAAGTAAAGGCTACATAGATGTGTATGGAGGAGGAGCACAGTAGAAGGGGAAAAAGGCCCACCTCGGGGAATTAGCACAGCATTACACTAGTACTGAGCAGACCTACTTCTAGAGTTAGGAAAACTTCAATAGATTAAATTTTTATAAAATATAGGGCTACAGAAATGAGGCATTCTACAGACTTTGCATTATAAAAAGTTTCCACTTATGTACTCTTTAAAATATATCTTCACTGCTAGTAGTACATCTGTAATATAGTATCTGATATCATAAAAATATATGCTTACTGGATGGGAGGAATGTAGTGCTATGGCAGGAACTCTCTTTTCTGTCTGCTCTGAGCAACTGGAAAAGTTGACTGTTACCTCCTCCCCTTGGCTTCTCAGCTTGGAGACTGCAATGGCACTGGTGTTGTGGGTTTCTTAAGAGACCTCTGCAAAGCAGGTTCTGACACTTCCTCAGCTGGGCAAAATCCAACCTTGGTGTAAATTCACTACATGATTCTGTTTTGCTAATTAAAAAAAAAACAAACCCCCAAACCAATGCTCTGTTTGGCACTAATAAGGAAATGGGACTTGTACGGGTCATGCAACTACCTTGTAGGAAAAAAGATTTTGCTATAGAAAATGTTAAACTTCCTGAAGGGATGTATGGGCCTGGCAGCTGATTCTGAGACTGATAACAAGTAAGTAGGCTCCAAATTAAACTTACAGGGCACTCTGAGGATGCTAAGGTGGAATGTGGAAACACAGCTGCATCATCTGGACCTTTTTCTGCACTAAGTAAAACTGGCAAGCTTAAATAAATCCATAAAGAGAGCAACATTTTACTGTAGCATCCAATGGAAAAATACAGATAATCAAACAATGAACATAGGAAGCCTGTGCCAAGCTGCCCAAAAGGACCACAGCACATGACCATGGTGCTGCTGAGATGCATGCTGAAGAATCACTTGGTGTCCCACCATGGGCTGGGCCTGCAGAAGGTGACTAGGACCAGAGCAGGTATTCATCTTCTTGTACCAGCCCTTATAAACCTGCCTGGTCTTGCAAGAACTTACCACCATTGCACAGGATTTGTTCTGTAGTTTGATATTTATATGTGCAACACACAGAATCATAGACATGTTTTGCTCCTTTGTGGTTCACCCTGGCATGAAGATCCTCTGCTTATTTTGTTCAGGAAAAGCTCCACCAAACACAGTGTGGTGGCACCAGTGCATGTGAGAGGAGAAGCAGGATCTCTGCAGAAATGGGGATATTGGCTACATGGGCTGTCTGCTTAACGTCCTAGGTACATTTACTGTTCATTTTTTACAGACTGCCCTGGTAGGTCTGACTTTTGTCAAAGCAGATAAATGGCAAGGCATTCATAAAACATTTTGCCGTATGGTATTACAGACTGAGCTTTTCGCTTGCAATAGATGGCTGAGTAAGCTATCGACATGTGCTATCATATGTAATCAAGCTTGCTAGATTAAAAGCAGGACTTGTGCCTAGCAAACAATGCTGTTTATTACTCATTGAACTTCGAGCAGTTCTCTCTTGTCAGGATTTATTAAAATATTCACATGCTTCCAAAACGAAACAAAGGTCCACCAGCATCTCCTGGTGAGAGCGTTGGGATCGGTTGCATTCGGTTGCCATTGGGTTGGAGATGTCATACAAAACCCTCACACACTGACATGGCTGAATCGTAAAAAGCTTTCACCGAGAAAGGAGAACTTTGTTACACAGTAAGTCTGGCTCCTCCAGCGCTCGCCGGACACGGCTACATGACGTTCTCAAAGAGCTGCAAGGATCGCATGATGTTGTCGTCCTGAAAGCAACCAGAAGAGACTGTCACTAACCCGGCACCGACAAGCAGGACTCGTAACACGACACAGGAGGGGCTCTGCAGCTGCTGCTGCAGGCAACAGCCTCGCTTTCCTCAGGCTCATCATCCTCAGCGAGTGGAATCGATTCAGGGATTCATGAGATTCAGCAGAACAGTTGTCTCTTACTCTGGCAGCACCTTAGCTGGTTTGAGGCATGCAAGCACAGATCTTCTCACCAGCCTGACATTCAGCGTGGACTGTGCTCTACCAACGCAGGCCAGACAGCAGCACTGAGGTGGGGTCTGTACTGAGCCCTCAGAATGCAGCCCCCAGCTGCATTTCATTGATCCTGAATATACAAATGCACCATTAGCTAATACGCTTCAAAAGTCCAAATGAACTTTCAGGTTTTGAACTGATAAGCAAGCTGCCTTGAAGGACCACTTCATCCCAGAAATACCATCAGCTCAAACCAAAAATTCAGTTATTCTGAAATTTAGAGTAACTGTTTGCCTGTAACATGAAAATAATTTTTCACATTGAGCAACTTAATAGCGCTATTGCATCTCATTTCTCCGTCTTGAGACTGCATCCATCCGTCTCGCTTCTAACACATTTTGGTAGGTACTAGTACAGGGTATCACCTTGCATGGGCAGCCATTCATCCTCTCCAAAGCAAGGCCAGGAGTTCACTGGCCACAGGCTGTATCCTCAGGAATGGCAGAGGGAAGCACCACAGTGAACTTTGCTTGGTTTCTCATACAGAAAAAAGCCCTAAACATCTCAGTGTTGCAGGGCTCGCTCCTACCTGCCAGGAAACCACCCACAACGATGCACCAGTCTGCACAGCTCCCTGAGCAAGAATGTCAACAGAAGGAACCAAACTCAGGCTAGGGCAAAGCATTAAACAAACTCTAACAGTCAGAAGTGAAGTAAAGCTGCTTCCATGTTAAGACCACTAATTGTACACACGCATCCAGCCTGAAGGCAAATTATGAATGTCAAGAATAATACACAACACAAACAAGCAAATTTAACGATGAGGCCAAAAATAAGCTAAAACAATCAGCAGGGACCAAGAATGAAGTAACTGGGGAAAAAAAATAGCCTTATATTATGCACTTGCTAAAAAGTACTTTGCCACCTGTTGTCCCTGACTGAGAAGTAATCTGGCTGTTGCCGGCACCAGACCTAAGACACACCCATCAGGAAGCCACCCTTGCCCTCCACCATGAACATCTTCCCATGGCTCACATACAGAGGAGCTGTCTGGCTGTAGAACAGGAAAGATTTTTCCAGGGAAAGTAAAATATACAGGATGCAATTATTTGCACTAATGTAAACTTTCTAAAATGCAGAGGCTGTTATTGCACTGATGAAATATTAGAGCTATCTCTGAGCAAATGCACAATTAATTACAGCCTAAGACAACAGACACTTGACCAATTGCATGTTAATGCAGATGCTTGTCTTTGTGCCAGTGCTAAAAATAGCAGTGAATATTACAGCAAACCTAATGTATAGAATTGGCAAGAGGGAGCTTGTTTCCAAAACAGAACAAAACCCCCACTCAGTATTTACTTATAATGACAGCATTTACTTTTAATGTTTGACCATGAAAACATCAACTGTTTTTAGAGATTGGTGCTATAATTATAAGATTTTAAGAGACCTTCAGCTCTGGGCGGTTCCAGCAACACATAACCTACTAAAGGCATCGAGGTGCAGCACACAAATAGCAGCCTCTTAAAAGCAAAAAAAACTCAAATCACAGCAAAAAACCTCCCCCAAAAACACCAAGCCCCCACAACTAAGAAAATTTAAGGGCATTATGAGCTTTCTCTAGAGTTATCTGCTTGTCTACAGAATCACAGAATAGTTTGGGTTGGAGAAGACCTTAAAGTTCATCTAGTGGCAGGGACACCTCCCACTAGACCAGGTTGCTCAGAGCCCCATCCAACCTGGCCTTGAACACTTCTGAGGATGGGGCATCCACGACTTCTCTGCCCAACCTATGCTAGTGTCTCACCACCCCTACAGTAAACAATTCCGTCCTTTTATCTAATTAAATCTACCCACTTTCAGTTTAAAACCTTTACCCCTCATCCTATCCCTACACTCCCCTTGATAACAAGTCCCTTCCCATCTTGCCTGTAGGCCCCTTTATGTACTGGAAGGCCATAAGAAGGTCTCCCCGAAGCCTTCTCCTCTCCAGGCTGAAAAAGCCCAACTCTCCCAGCCTGGCCTCGCAGCAGAGGTGCTCCAGTCCCCTGATCATCTTTGTGGTCTCCTGTGGAGTGGCTCTAGCAGGGCCATGTCTGTCTTTTTCTGAGGTCCCCAGAGCCGGACACACTACTGCAGGTGGGATCTCATGAGAGCAGAGGGGGAGAATCAGGTACTGCAGTTCACTCAGGAAAATAAAAGCACTGGCAACAAAGAGGCCCTCTCTTGTGATCAGCCTGACTCTGCTTCACTATTCAGTCACAGGCTGCTTGGAGCACCACCAGAAACTCAACCTTAAAGCTGTTATTGTCACAGAGAGAAGGAACCTGGGATCCTGAGCAGCACCTTATTTCAAACCGAGTTTGTCCAAAGGCAATGCAAATTCTGTGGCACAAGCAAGACCTCCTATTGCAGTTATAATTTTGTCCTTACCTCCTGACATGATTCAATAAATTCATCTAAAGTTACGACACCATCCTTGTTTTTATCCATTTTCTGCAAAATAAATGAAAAAAAATGTTTCTATAGATAACACAGCAATTATAATATAATCTCTTAGTTGATACAACCTGAATAAACCTAGAGCAGTTTACAGGCTTAGATTACAGACTCTGTGTCATTGGTTGAACTTGTCAACTGCTAAGAACCTGTCTACTCTGGTATTTGGAGCACTTTTGAGGTCATCTCCAACTACTCCTTCCTTGACATACACAACAACCTCTGCCCTTATTACAATATTTATTCATTCATTCATTCACATCATTTGTTTATTTTCTGCCTCACCAGCCAGCATCTATACTCCTGCCTCTCTTCACAGGGAGCAGAGAGAAGCAGCACAGAAGGGCTGGAACGCATGCAGAGACTTCAGACTTGGCTGGAGGTGGCACATCCCGATGCAAAGGCTGGGGCTAAGAGGCAGATGAGATACCTTTGGAGCCAGGATCAGCCAACGCTGTGGCATTAGGCTGAATGGCTGCTAGGGTTTACTTCGGAATATAGAGTGTGGCACAGGATTGAACTTTGGGCTGACTTTAAAGTACATCAGTGCATAGCTCAAGGGTTAGGAAAAACACATCAAAAACGAAGTACCTGGAAGAATACTTCTACATGCTGCCTTGGTGCATCTTCTTTGAGCACTGGATAGGTGTACTTTCCCATCATATCGTAAATGGCCTTTACGATGTCCATCATTTCCTGCAGCAGCGGCATGCCAGCACAAACACAACAGGGAAAGGAACTGAAGTGAGAGCACGTTTCTTTCTTGGACTGTCCTCCTCTTCACCCTCCTTTTCCCGTTCCGCAAGAGTACGGAGAATGCCTGTACATGTGCACGACAGACGTACCAGCGTATACAAGTCCATCTGTAAAACCCAAGTGCTTCTTCCTGACCATGTCAGCCTCTGACCCAGCTGTGCTGCAGCTGGAGCTCCTCCCCTGGCCGAGCAGCGCCGCAGGACCTGTGCTGGGACATGGCTGCTGCTGGGGATGGCACTCGGCTGCAGGTGGCTTGTTCAGTCCTGAGCACTATGGCACTGAACTTGTCCCAGAGACTCCTCTGGGGCCAGGGGCCTCCACAACAGCCACAGGAGACCCAGCCCTTCTCCACACCCTGCACAAACTGCCACACAATTCCATGACTGGTCGCAGTCACCACAAACCCTCCAGGTACACACGGTTGTTTTCAGAAGGTAGACCAGGATGCATTTGTAAAACATTCAAGGTTACCATGCTCAAAACCAAGGCTTCCCACAAACGGAACAAACAATACCAGAGAAGAGGATAACACCAGATGATACTGTAGGATTTGGGAGTGGTGCTAGGGGCTTCTAGTGCTTTTAGAGCCCACACCATACCTCCCAGTGCAGCCAGAACCCGCTGCCCTCCCCTCACTGAGTAGCTATTGTCTCCATCACCCTCCCCTTTGCAAAGCTTATCTGGTTCCTTGCTGTAACTAGCATTTTGCTCCTGGCTAAAGCAATCCATTAAAGGCACTATAAGATAGGAAAATAGATCTACAAAATCATGCAGTACAAGATCGCTGTGCACTTTACTTAGAGATTAATGCTCAAGTCCAGTCTGATTTGCATTTAGTTAGCTGCATGTAAAATTAATTGGGCTCCGCAACAAAAGCCAGTTGGCTCTCTTCAGAAATGAACCACATTTGTCAGAAACAGCCTTACCTCCTTGTTTATATAGCCATCCTTATTTATGTCGTACAGATTAAATGTCCATCTTAGCTTTTCATGAACAGTTCCCCGCAACAGAATGGACAGTGCCATCACAAAATCCTGGTGCAAGGCAGACAGAGAAGCGTGGATTTTCACAATATACTTTTCTAATTCACCTTCTTTATATCAATCCTAGTCAAAAGACTTATTTTTAGGATAGAGCACATGGTTAAAAATAAAAGTAGATCAAGTCAATAAAATAGTGGCTCCTCTGGCTCCTCAGACTTGCCAGGAGCAGCACAGCACACCCAGGCTGGAAGCTGGGACACCCTCCTTGCTACCCATCCAAATTTATCATGCTCTAAACTCTAAACACTGCACAAACGCCAGCATGGCAAAATAGATGTCTGGTTTTTAAGAGCACTGCCAGATACTCCAGTGGCCATTCGCTTCCTAGAAATGGTCTGCTCCAAGGAGCTGTCACTCAGATTGCCACTGCTTGGTAAAACACAGCTGGACTCTAACAGTGGAAGTAGAAGCTGATGCTTTTGTACCCCTGGATCTGGAGTGCTGGCAAAGAAGGAATAAAATCCAGCATTTTTTTCTGTGCCTGCCTTCAGAGAGCTGAAGCAATCCCAAGCTCTTCTAACACAGGGAACCTCAGTTTTGTTTTTTTTCTGACAACATCTGTCAGACTTGACCAGATGTGATTCCCACCACTAGCTGTGTCAGTGGGATACAGCATTCTAATTGTATTTGTTTTCAGTAAGGTTATTGCTTCCAATAACTTTGATTTATTGTTTATACCACACAATATATCAGGCACTGTAAGTAGGGATTTATTAGTGCAGGCAGGGCTTCAAGCTAGCAGATCTGTACAGTTCCTGAAATCTCACTTCATGGACTTAGTCCTCCTATGTTATCTCCATTAGCTCTGCATGGGGCAGTGCATCACTTGTTAGAAACCTTTTCCTTCCCAAGACTCAGAGGAATTTGAATTTGCTGAACAATACAAAAATGGGGATAAAATGCTTATGTTTGACAACCACTGAAGAGACAGGTTTGCCAGGAAGAAAATCTCAGCATTTTTTTTTAAATTTTTAAATTTTTTTACTGCTTATCTTAGCATTTTCCTGTGTCTCAGTCTGTTTAGGTTTCAGGAAGCCTTTAACTACTGAGTAGCTTCCATATGCAAGAGCTCCCGCTGCAGCTGTCACTACAGAGACACATACACATATGGTAATATTCCCATTTAACATTTGGTAAATGAACAATTTATGAATAAGAAATTTGAGAAATTTCCCACAGTCTTACCTGGAGATTACTCGAGTTCTTAGCCATTTGACAGCAAAGGCAAGACTGCCTAGGATTTCTAGTTGTATGATCACAGTAAACTGTTTTCAAAGATATGAAGCTCATCCTCCACAACTCTGGGTCTTACCGTATCCCTTTGCTGCGCTCCTACAACACGTGTGTGAGCTTGAAGCACAGCTATTTGTAGCTACAGCAACAGGCCCTTCAGTAAAAGGGTGAATGTAGCTTCCATTTGGTACCGAGTACCAGGATGTTTGTTCAATATATCAAATAATCATAACCCCCCCATATTCCAGGAACACACAAACATAATGATTCAATCTTTATAATAATTGAATGATTTGTAATGCATAAGGACTGCAGAAGGTATAAAATGTACTGGCTTTTCTTTGACATCCAAATTAGCTGTGCCACTTATCATATGGGACTGCCCTTGGCCACTCCTCTCTGCTACATAAGTTTCTGCACTTTATTCCTGAGATACCAGCACAATCCATAGGTTTCTTTAGTGAAAGGAAACATGCAACTCCACCTGCATAAACTGAAGTGAACCTGATTTTAAAATATCAGCTGATTTTGGACTGAGACCTCCAACCCGTAATCCAGGTCCTACTGGGTTACAATGGAGAATGGATAGAAAAGCTTAAACCCACAAAACTGTGAAAGGAGCATCAAACCAATTACCTCAAACTTGACTGAGCCGTTCTGCGCGGTGTCGAATGCGTTGAAGAGATAATGTGCATACGTGCTAGCATCTGAAAAACACGGAGGGCACTGACTGCTACAACAGGTCATCGTAGTCTAATGGCTCCAAAGAACAGTCATGGCTTTATTCTCCTCTTCTATAAAAGCCAACCTTGTAGCATTGACAGATATTCTATGAACTAGTAAATGTTAGCATTGACTTGCATAACCCCCATGTCCTCCCTTAAAATAGCTTTGAAATGTAAAAGCTTTTATTACAGTAGAAACATTTTGGATTATCAGCCTGTACCTGAAAGAATCAACAAAACTCCAAACCATCCAAGAGTGTCTCTGGGGCAAATGGAGTATTAGCTCTGGTGAGAAATGCAATAGAAGCACCAAAGAGTGACTGCAGCATGTGTGTCTCTTCCCTCCACTTTTTTGCTTTGTGTGAGAGCCAGCAGAGATCCCCAGGGACTGCCCAGCTTCAGAAGGGTCTAGTTCCAGTAACTTCAGTTTGGCCCACGACTGTTAAAGAGCAATCTCATCCCAGGCATATTTTCGTCCTTTTGAATCTTAACCTGCTGGTTTTAGAAAATCTTTTCTTTCAAGTGGAAGAGTTTCTGTGGCCACAAGAAGGATGGCTGTTAACCAGGAAAAATAATGGTATGCAGAAAAAAGTCACACAGGTGTATGATCTTCAGACCTTCACTGGCCAGTTTTCTGCTCTGAAGGCAACTCACACAGCTCTCTGTATTATTAGAGCCTTTTCAAGATGGAAGCAACTGCCATTAAATTCCCTTAATTATTTCATTGCTATTCCAGCAGCTGTGCACTTTTTAATCTCTTCTAGTCTTTGCCTCTAGCACACAGCATTAGTCAAGCCTGACCCTTCACACCCAGTGTCTGGGCATTCAGGTGAAGCCTGGTTACACAGGCTGTCAAGTGTAAAGAGCTAGCATCTCATGTCTGATATCTATGAAATGATCAAGTATTTTCACATTCATCAAATACAGGAAAGCATAACAGTGTGCAGAAAAATCAAATACTTAAGTTGCTGTCATCCATAGAACACATTGGACTGCAGAGAAAAAAAGTCTACTCTGTTCTTAAGAGAAGGATTTGGAACTAAAATACCTCCAGTAGGAAACCACATGATTACTTATGGGGCAGTCCTACTAAAATCTCCTATTAAGCTAAGCCAAATAAAGAACTGAAAGTATTAAACTAGGTGTCTTATTTAAATAGGGTATGATGTACATTAAGAAAGACTAGATCACCAGTATTATCTGATGACAGATTGGCAAAAATAAAACCTGTAAAGGATAGGAGTTCATCGTAACAAAAACTTCACAAGCCTGGGATGACACTGCACAAACCTTTTATAATTCAGAGCTACTTCACTACCTCTGGGATGTACAAGCTTATTTGTACAGAGAGCCATAAAAGTGAAAAAATATCTGAGGAATCTGAACTCTCACAATTTATGATGTCAAGGTTATACAAACAGTTTGGAAAACAAGTAAAAGAAAACAGTGTGAAATATGAAATTATATCTGCTGTTAAATAGATTAACTATTAAGTATGGTTGTACTACCAGAATTGTCTACCAAGGGATAATCAAGGGAACAGGACACACAAAACAAAAAAAGCAAGTCTTTGTCAACCTCAGTACAGGGGAAAATTATCTATCCATGAAAAGATGACATTTCTGTGTCTGATTGTTTTTCATGTGAGAGAGAAATTGTTGCCTGAGGTGTGTCACTTAGAGGAGTTTGTGCAATTACTTCAAGTAACTGGAGTTTCTTGGGCTTACTGGATCTTGGGTTGAGAGATGCACTAAGATAATAAATACTTAATTTTTTGCCTATTTGTTAAAAATAATACCTTGACTGGTTGCTTTATATAACAAACCCAAAAACAACCACAATAGGAAATCATCAAGTTCATGCTAAAATGTAATGTAAACTTTTAATAAGTGTACATCTTTGAGGTCATGTCCATTGTAAAACACAAGAATAATGTGCTTTAGCTTAACATGTAGTTCAAAAAACATTTTTTAATGACATTTTTAAAGTAACCACACATATACACATGCACTGTTACAGAAACTTCAGTCATTGTTCCACAAGGGGTATATTCTGCAGCTACCAGAGTGGAATATACTTGAAAAGCCTCAAATACTGAATCTTTTACAAATGCTACCTAAACCCATGACTCACTTCTTCCAATTTGAGAACAGTATCCCCACAGAACACAGCCAGTTAGAAGAATGTATAGATTCTTGATATTTTTAAAAGGTGAGAAAACAGATTATTTGAGAGGTTTAATACTTCAACATTTCAATACATGACACAACGCTGTCTTAGTCACACAAACACCAAAAATGATTATTTCATGTAACTAGGAGTTCACACATCAACTAACCACTGCTCTAAGAATTTTAAGAAGGTTTTGATTCATTTTCAGGCCAAAATCAGTTCTGGGACACTTCTGTGCTAAATACCACATGCAGAGCCACCCAAAAGCAGGGAAGCAAAGACCTACAGAGGGGAAGGATTTAGTGTCCTGCAGTCCAGAAAGTCAGCACAAAAGAAGCATCAACCCCTAGTTTCTATTTTGGACTTGGGGAATAAAGAATTGACACCTAGGGGCAATCTTTAATGTGGGTTGGTCTGTGTTCTTATGAAACAGCTCTTCAAAGGGCCTAACCTAGTTCTATTACTTTGACGCTGTGTTACTGTTTAAGATCCTGCAAAGCTTAAGCTCAGTTCAGGTTTCTTGCACAGGTTATCTGGAGCAGTTTTGCAGGCAGCAAACTTTGCAGTGAGGAACGTTAAGGCACACTTCAAAACACCCAACAGACGCAAAGTGCTCCACTTACCTCCATGAGGAAAAAACTGTGCGTAGATCTGTTTGAACGTTTCCTCATTAACAACCCCACTAGGACACTCCTGTTGGAAAATAAAAAAAAGAAAGAAAAAAAATAAATACCAGGAAAAGCCCCCAGCTCTGTAAAGGTTCGTTTGCAAACCCCTACAAGCCCGAAGAGAGCAATTAAACAAATCACATTCCTGTTCTCACAGTGCTCTGGATGCACAAGGCTGCGCAGCTGAAGAAATTAAAATAATTCAGACTGCAATTTCATCTTAAGCATCTCATAGACTTGATTCACTATTAATAACATTCCTAACAGTGTTTTCAGCAGTGTTGAATCGATGTTGTATAGGATGACCTAAAAAGGCAGCTCATACTTTGTCATGTGAAGCTTCCATCTAATAATTACGGAGAGTGTTAGTGCCAGCTAACGCTTCCCTGTCTGATGCCCCCCACATACATGAATTCATTAATCCTCAGCAGACTGCAGCCAGACACCTGGCACCAGCTCCATGCGAGCTAGCAGTAGGTACATACTATAATAGCAAGTCCTTACAAACAAGCAGTAGTATTAGGCTGAAAAAAAATTAGATCATTTATTTATCTGTTTATCTGCTCAGTCTTCTGTGAACTGAGTTCTGTAAACTTCTCTCACCCAGCAGGATGCAGGACCACACAACAAGACTGGTGAAAAACGATGCAAGAACTGTCTATGCTTTTTGAATCCTGTTTCTTTACTTTCAATTTTTTTCAAATGAACAATTGGACAATTCAAGTAAAATTCAAGAACAAATTTAGCTTCACTGTAGTGGTTATAGTCCCTTGCAGGAGACACCGTGGGTCTGTCCCTTGCAGGTGTCTGACCCTACTTGCAGCAAGTTCAGTTCCTCAGCCCCAGCTGAGGTGGTGTGTCACAGGGAGGAAGGAGTGGGCAAGAGCCCTGCCACTCCTG
Organism: Merops nubicus; assembly: GCF_000691845.1. Classification (NCBI taxonomy): domain Eukaryota; kingdom Metazoa; phylum Chordata; class Aves; order Coraciiformes; family Meropidae; genus Merops; species Merops nubicus. The sequence continues at coordinate 23,598 of NW_008582622.1, read as the reverse complement.
GCAGGACATGAAGGTGCATTATCTGAGTAGGTTAACACAGACCCTCATGAAACTGGTGTGTACATCTTGGTTTGATGCTCATGATTAAACTGAAGGCCAGATTTGAGATAAAGCTCACACTCACTCCATGCCTCCTTCCTCCTGTGTCACGCTGGGATTGCTGTCTCATTTTAATACAGGTCCTTCAGCAAGGAACTTCACCGGCCTATATTCCTTTGCACAAGGAATCACCAGCTTTCAGTTTTGGGAACCTGATTCCCACTGCCTTGGCTGATAGCCCTGAGCACCTGCATGGAGACAGAGAGCAAGCAGTCCATCTGGACACTCTCTTACCCTGCCACTTGCAACTCTGAGGCTCTTTCCTTTGTTTTCTCTTTTCCAGGCTGAAGCACCACACCCTAAGAAGCACAAGAGGCATGGAGCATGCTTTGGCCATCTCTTCTCTGCATCTTCCTCTTTCCATGGTGCTCTTTTTGAGACAGCAGCCTCAGACTGTGAGCCATGTTTGAGATGCCAGTACACTGCTTACTTGTCCCGCAGCATAACCATGTTCTCTCCCTGTTTCTCTGTTCTTTTCCTAATAACTTCTAACTGGAATTATTGGAGACAACTGTTTTTCACATCTTTTCAATAATGTTAAGGCTAATCCAGTCTATTGGTTAAGCCTGGCTACTTTCCAGGCAGCCTATCAGATTTTCCTCCTGGTTTACCTTCTGAAGTGATGGAAATTCATTTAAGAGTTATCCTTCTGCACTAACACATCTAAGAGGGCCACAGCTGCACAGACTGAGATGTTGCAGTAGCATGAGCAAGGTAGGGGGTGAACACATCCAAGTTTCAAAGAGCAGAGCCTGTACATCCAAACACACTAGTGCGACAGGACGCTACCTGGAATATGCTTGCTACACCACACGATGCTCCTGGGGCAGAAGAAATCCCCCTCATCTGCCTAGAATTCCTTGTTTGGCCTGGAGTTCATTAAAGAGTAGGCTTGGGAGTATGTGTTACGGCCCGAGGTAGGTTTGCAAAGCAGGGCAGATGCCAGTACTGCTATTGCTATACACTATCAGCGGCCCAGAGCTTCCGTAGCCTCACAGATGCTCTGCATCTGGAGATGAGCAAACTCAGGGAGTCTAAGAAAATCCCTTTGAACTGGCAACACAGAAAGCTGGAGGAAGATCCAAGTCTCTGACTTATTTATCGAGGAGTTTTTTAAATACCTTTTAAGAACAAAAAGGACTTTGACAAGAAATTCTTCCACCATGAAAAGCCTATAAAGAAAAAAGGCATTTTTTTTCAAGCCTCTGATCTGCCAGCCTCAGCTGCTGCTGATTCTTGCATTTACTAACCATGGAGAAGGACAAAATGAACAAAAGAAATCACTTTATCCTGTGCAAGTCAGGGAAGGAGAGCAAGGAGGGATACCTCAGGTGACAGTGAGGCAGTTCCTTAATCACATATCTGTTTGCTACTGAAGTTTAAGTGATTAAATCTGAGTTCCCTCCTCTAATACAGAAGAAATCTTTCTGGCTTCTACCCACTATTTGAGTAGAAAACATCAGTGATTTGGGAGAGATTTGAGCTAACTAGAGGATAATTTATTGTTTGAATAGCCCTACAGTTAATTTTTACTCTATGTCTTCATGTCGTGACAGCTGTCCTTTCACTGGTTATGTTTAAGTGTCCCAATTAAACCCCAAAGCTGGCACTGTGATCTTGACCTTGGAGGACCCCATCCCACCCCTTCTCCAGTGTTCAGCATCAGTGTTCAAGGCTTGTTCCATAGCAAGGGAATAAAAAGACCAGCTGCACTATCTAAAGCCAGTGGCTGCAGAAGAAGACTTTGTTTTTTCATTTACAGACTCAGCTAACAACATTTTCTAATTCTTTATGACAAAGTTCCCGGTTAGATGAGTATCCTCAAAACCTTCCAAATCTCTCAGTTAAACAGCCACTGTCTGGTTTCTTCATCATGAGAGAAATGGTTCCTTTTTCATCTGTTTGTACCCCTTCTAATAAGTTAGAAATCATTAAAAGAAAAATACTTAATAGTTGGTAACTGGTACCATAAAAGCATTCTCCAAAAATTCATGTTTGCAATGCTTGCAATTCAGTATATATTAAATAATCTGATATTTATTTATGGTATCTTTTATCACAGATCAGACCAAGTACTTCATCAACAGCCATTCTCGGGCAGCAATTTTCTCCGTGGTCACAGGAGTGCTGCTGCTCCAAGACTCTCTCTGGGCCTTTGCAGGACTTCAGAGTATTTGACTAAATTGTCATTCTTTTTAAAAGTAAGCTTAGCGCAGCACTACCCCATCCTTTCCAGCACAGTGCTACTGGCCAAGTGCACTAAGTGAAGATGTATTTCTTTCTCTCACCTTGATAATTACAACTATTACATTCACTAAGTATCACCGCTTCAGATGTTTAAAGGCAGTTTATAAATGTAGGAGCAGGTCAATATTTTCTCCACACTTCCCACACCTGCAGTGTCCCTCGGGTCTCTTCCACACTGTGGTAATGGCCCGTGTTTACTAAGAGCCTCAGCCCACCACCAGCGACCCCGAGAATGAAGTTTAAGCCTGTGAAGGGCAGGCTGCTGCTGCACTCTCCTCACAGATACAAGGTCTCCAGAAGCTGTTTTGGCCATTGTGCCTGATTAAGTTTGCTAAAATTGCACATGATCCTTATTACTTCTGATGCTCCATCTGGAAGCCAAATTTGCCTCAAACCTCCAGGAGTGCTGGGGAGAGGCAGTGCTGGCATTGATCAGCCTGTTTAGCTCTCTGTAACTGGACTGCTTTCAGACACATATGCTGGTACCAATTCATTTACACTTAATTGATCACAATTTTGGTTTTATAAGAGTCAAATAATGCTCAAGAGGCCTCATTAGTGCTACAGTACTACTTAGTTCAGCTGACTCGAAAAAAATCTCTCTTGTGAAAAAGAGCAGGTAAGCTTAGCATCAGTTTAAATTCCACTAAAGATAACAAAGGTTTCCTCATTCAGGAAAAAAAACTCTTGGCAGTATGAAAAAGCATATGGCCCTTCATATGACATTCATAAGGCCTTCATTTGATGGCAGGGGGTTAGATTTCAGGTAAAGACCTCTCATTTCTTTAACCTATGAATTCTTTTCAAATGTCTCACAAGAACAATGAACTTTTTTTTTTTTGGTATGGTCAATCATAGAAACAACCCTTCATTTTCAAAAGCTATCGAGCATTGGCATTGACAGCATGAGTCCAAAGTTTAGTTTTACCCTCTCACACTTCTTTTAAAACACTGAACCATAGAGGAGCCGAATCCACATTAAAAACAACAAACAAACAAAGCCCCACAAAAACCAAGCAACCCAAAAGAAAACCAAACAAAAGTTGCACTTGCTGTCCTTTCTTCTGCTGGAATCAGAAATTAACTTCATTGCTTTCAAAGATGTGTAATGTGAACAAGCAGGGGAAAAAAATCAGCAGAACCAAACACAAATCAGCAGAACCAAACACAACCTATCCATGAAAATGTTCTCAGCTAACTTGATCAGAACATGAAGATGAATTCTCTGAGGACTCACATTTTGTGAAACTGGAGGCACTAAGTTAGCTGACCACAGGCAAACTCTAATGTGTTCTCCTTCAGGATTCACAATCCAGATTTGTATCTCTAAACATTCATGCATCCCACATATTTTGTTGTTCTTACTATTGTCTCCCAGTTTGGGGATATTGGTGGGATTATTGAAGTATCAGAATGTTTTTACCTTGCTCATACTGCTTGCTTGAGTCTCCAAACACCTTATTTTTTACAGATAGTTATCTCTCATACTACACAACAGATTTGATAAAGTACCCATGTTAAAACAAGGTAAGACTGTCTCTAACAATCCCTCAGTTATGTGGGTTATCTGTTTTCCGATTTAGTACTAGAAAATTAGCCCTTTCAGCTAACAATCATTTCTCCTAACAGCACAAGTCCCCTCAAATTGAGAAAAAAATCCTATAAAAATCCCAGTCCTTTTAAATCCATGCACTGAATTCCAAAGAATGCATGTCATTAGAAACATGGTCTAAATGGGAGGTAGTGAATTACTGAGCTCAAACCTCTCTCGTTGGCGGTCACTTCGTTAGTGATTTATTAATTTTAAACTTAAAAATAGATTCTTATTCTCCTCCCTCTCCCATTCCATAACTGTTCCCAAAACTTTACTCCTCTGGGGAGTGGAACCTTTCTTCTAATTCCTACCTATTCATTGTTCCCATGCCAATACTGCCTTTTGGATCGAACAATTTTCTCTCCTGATGTATTTAAAGACATGAGGTACCACATTATATTTTAAGTTAAACCAAAGCAAGACCCACCAGAGAGGTTCTGGTTTTTGACATCTCTGTTACCTTGCTTTTGCAGAAGCACAGCCAAAGAAGTCATACCAGTCTGGGTCCAGGAATAAAGGTACTGAGAGTTAGGACCCTGGTCAGCCAGGGGTGTAGTCTAGAGGCTACTTCAGGCTGCACTGAACTGCCCCTTGGTCAAACATCATCCACATTCCTGAGCATGGAACCCTCAGCTCCTGTGAGTGCCGCCAGGCTGAGCGGGGCCACATTCTGCTCCGTTACCAGCACCTGGAAACGGCTCTGAGGTGACCCAGGTGCTGCCTCGTGATCAGACAGGACCTGTATGCTCGCCAAGTCAAGCAGTAAGTACAAGGCAGGAAGAGGGAAACGACTGTATTCCCACAGGATCTGGAATCTCCAGATGGCACTGTAACACCATCCCCAAAAGCAGACGGCTCGCTAGGACAGCGAACATGGCAACAGCTGAGGCAGTTTGCCTGCTGTGCATAATTACTCATCCCATTGAAACCTTGATTTACAGGCTACCAATGCTAAAGCTGCCCTTTCGTTTCATTTCAGCCCTTAGACATTACGGCTTCATGCAAATAGTGTGCACAGCAGCTGGAGAACCACAGACGGCTTTGTCCTAACAACATGGTAGAAAACAAGAACTTGCCAGCCCCACCACTTAATAACAGGACTTCCAGTGAGGTTGTAGGAAATGGTTTAGGTCACAAGTTAATGCACTTGTCTGTCATTCTTGCCCTGGGAGGTAATGCCCCTGTACTGCAAAGCGACAGCAAAGTGGGGAGGGGCAAGGGCTAAGAGTCCTGTCTGCAGAGAGAGCGGCGAAGCTGCCTCTGCTTTGTGCTGCAGCTGCTGGCAGAGCCAGCTCCACCCCTCGGCATGGAGCAGCACTCACACACAGCATTCCCACCAAACGCAGCAACACAGAAGGCATCCCAGAGACCGCAGCAAAAGACAGTGGTTGAGAACTCTCCAAGTTTAGTCTTTCACTGGAGGCAGTCATGACATATTGTATTGTACATTAACCTGTCTTACAAGCCATATGATTCCTTGCTGACTGCCCAAAGCATGAACAGGTTTCAGCCTCACACATGAAATGACATCCTGCGTGCAAGCAAAGGCTGTAAACATACAGCACGTGAGCCAAGCAGAAAGATATAGAAAGCTGAGCTGCACCTTGTTCTCTCAGGTGAGAAGGACGAAACCGCCAGACTAGGTGAAGAAGTCAATTATACAATCTAGGGAAAAAAAAGGCCCTTCTCGACGTCCAACAGGCTCCCCTCAACACTGTCTGTATTTAAGGTAGCTCATCTTTGTTTTGGCAAATTTTTGCCCAACAGACTTGACTTTCTCTTTCCAAGAAAATTCAGCTTTTTACTGTGACAGCAGCTGAAATGCGGGAGCTGTCCCGCAAGACAACTTGAAACTCACACTTATTTGGCTAGCTTGACACTGTTCTATTAATCATAAAAACTTCAGCTGATCATCTGGCACAAAACGCCAGGGTGACTAAATTCAGACCCTCAGGCAACCCTGTAATGAGCATTCATTCTTCTAGGGCCTCTTCAAGAGCCGTAAAACATCTGCTCCATGTAGCCTCAAAATTTCCTATTTATTATGAGTCCCAGAAGCCAAGGCTCATGGAGCCATAGACTCCCTGACACCAGGGAGAACATGGCTGGAATAGTGGGTCATGAAGACGAGCATATTTTCTGCTTTCACCTAAGTCTGTAGCCTCTCCCTTGTCTCCTCAGTGTTCATACCCGTTTACTTCTGATTTCTTTTTGGCTGCTACCATTCCAGCTTTGTTCCTTATTTTATAGTCCTAATGTGCTCTAATAACATCCTACTACAAGAGCAAGATTTCTCCAGCTACAGCAAAGATTAAAAAACCACTCTGGGCAGCTAATCACATCCAAACAGGACCACTTATATTTAAACATGAGGAACTGACAGCAAGAATTAAGTAACCATAAAAATATTGTCAGGTTATCTTGAAGTACTGGCACTGTTGAGGAAATTGAAGCGTCCTTACTGACATTTGGGAAACAAATTTAATGAGAATATTATGTGCTGAATATTCATCCAAACCCTGTTTTAGGCAGATTATGGTGTCATAAATATTAGATGGAAAGGCAGACTGCGCTCATTTTGCTGTGGTAGTGGAGATCCAGGTACAACACTACGAATGTTTAGCAGGGGAATGACAAAATGCAGCTGAGCCGTTGGGGCTGCTGGGGACACGCACACTAGACGCGGTTCACCGCAGGGTCATTCTTACATTTTTAAATCCTCTGTAAAGCACTTGAAGTTCTCTTTTAGTGAAATTGGTTTGTGCTTCAAGCTGTTCCAGTCCTTCGGGTCTATGGCACACTGTAGTCATTTCTAATTCATCTTCAATTTTATCTGAAAGAGAAGATGAGGAAATATTTATTTTGGTTGTTACCTTTGCTCTACTAACATTATGGAAAGGACAGGCTGGATTTCGAGAGCAACAGAAGAAAAAGAAATCATCGACAGAACTGATCTGTATAACTGTTTTCAACCTCTTGAAAACAAAATAAAAGCCATGTGAGTAAAGCAATAGCTCACGTTTCTTACTGGGCTGCCAATTTGCTCCCCATTCACAATGCCAAAACTGGTGGTGAGAACAGAAGGGCAGGCAGCAGGTACGTCGCTCCAAAAGGCAACACCAGGTATTTCCTATCTAAATATTGAAACAACATGGAGGAACAGGCCTTTCAAAGTACTAGCTTTAAAGAAAGCTGTGCAAATATAAGAAAGAGAGCGGACATGCTTAAGCATACTAGACGACAACATCGTCCTGAGGGTAAACAGTGAGGAAAACTCTTCTGTGTGCCCAACAAAAAGCTTGCTACAGAGACACTAAAGGTCACTTCAGTCCTAGGAGAAAGTAAAATCATGTCCACAGCCGCAAATTGGAATGAATCCAGCCTGCATCTGCATGGACTTCTTAGGGAAACAGATAAGAAATGAAAAATGTGAATTTTATTCAAGAGAATGTTTTCCCACTAAGAAGACAAATACTTGAGACATTATGTTCTGCATTACCATACTCTCACCTCTTTTCTGATACGTGTTTTTACCTGTCCAGCCCATTTCCCCAGCAGTGTGGGTAATGCCCAAATATATACAGATGCTTACTCTATGTCAGTTTGAGAGTCTCTAACCTCCAAGGACCACATGCAGGTTTCAGCTGACATGAAAATCCCATCCACATCCCAAAGTTGTTTGGCATGAAAGCTAACACTCCCCTGCTTATCAAAACTGTACAATGTATGCCCTGTAAAAACATTTCAGGTTATTTGGCTCAAGTATAATATAGTAATTCCTGATAAAAGACAAGAATTTTGCAAGAAATGTGCAAGGAAATAGGGTCACTGAACAGAGGAAAGTCATGAATTCAGAGCAGATCAGCTCAGTGAAACAGCAGACCAGACAAAAGCTATATTTTCATAAGTTAATTAATTCTGTACGTACCTATGAACATCTTTAAGGGAGTACACATGTCAGTGAGTGATAATACTAATTAACATAGGTTCATTGTTTCAGTATTAAGAAATCAGCTTGAAATACTGATGAAGTCAGCCATGCTCCTAATCCACTGTGTCTGGAGCTTCACAGTCAGCATCTGTGGGGCTTGGGCAGTGAAAAGACATGCCTAAATACTGTACTCAAGGTCCTTTGCACAGTAAGGGAATAAAGGTAAGAGACGGTAGCAGTGTGGGACAGCATAAGAGTATCACAACCATTTATGATGCAGAAAAAAAAATTACTGAATGCTGGCAAGTGGCCAGAAGAGGCCTGGAGGAGACACCTTCATCACACAAAGAAACAGAGCCTAGAAACTATGGCTCCTGTTAGAAGGAAGGAGGTGGAAATGGATGTCTGCTATAGGAAAAAGAACAGATAATGTGGAATAAGGGAGAAGAAAACATTTTCTTTGAAAGAGAACACATAGTAAAAATGAAGTAATGCAGAAGCTGTAGAAGGAGAGAAGAAAAGTGGAGAAGATATTCCTTAAAATGAAGGAGGGGGAGTGAGTGGATGAAAAAAGGAGGCAGCCAGGAAAGACCTTTTTTGTTTACCTTTAGCTAACCATAAGTTAAGTAAACCCTATGCAAAATGCACACATTCCCAGACTCCTATCCTGCATTTCCCTGCTGTCCCTCGACGCAGTAAGCCGTTTACACATGATGGTGACAGTAATTCCATTTGTCTCCACAAGAAGCCAGGCATTTAGTACTGTGCAGTACACAGGCAAGTTAGGCTCTGAGCCATTCGCTGCTCTGTTACTAAACACGCCCAGCTTTTCACCACCATTTCCTACTGACTGAGTCACTCTAAAGTTCTTTACAACTTCAGGCAATGTAAAATATAAATGTAAATAAAATACTGGCCGCCTAGTCTTTATACCCTCTAATACAATTCAACAGTGAGAGGGGGAAAAAAAATCCAAACATCTATGCAACCTCATGTAATTGGTGAGATTAATGAGGGAAACCAGCCCGTTGGATTAGTCTCATGCTTGGTTTTATTTATGTTCCTACAATGTGGAGGTTCACGTGGTTTCTACAGAGGTAGGAAAGATCCAGCTGAGAAAAGTCATGCTTTGCAAAAGCATTTTGATATGACTAATTTTTCTGTGGGTATTTTATTTGCCATATACTTTCCCTCCCTC
>NW_008582622.1:349-14498 GCF_000691845.1 Merops nubicus | reverse complement strand
TTTTCCAAAAACACTCACTGTAATTTGTGTTAGTATTCTAAAAAAAAAAAAAAAACAAATCATGAAAAAGCTCGCACTCATGAAAAACGTGCTCTCCAGCTCCATGATAGCTTTAAACAACATCTGTAGAATTACAGCTCAAACCTCATAGCTCTGTGGCTTATCCAGGTGTTATTTATATAAGCAGACACAAAATTAGTGTCTTGCAATTATTTTTTCAGAATATTCTTGAAAAAAAATTACTTGAACATTGTAATGTAATAATGATATATTGTCTCTGGACAATACTGGCCTCATTCAGTGAATCATTATTTCAAGACAGTGCAATTCATCTTCAGCATGTCCTACAAGAATAAGTAAGTTTTTCAACAATCAGTTCATGAGCTTTGGTCTCACAGGGCAGATACTTCCATATTAAAGATAAGCCAGATTATTGTTGTAGATTTGATTCTATCTCCCATACTGAGAATCACGACTCTTTTCTTTATAACAAAATGCAGAAAGGGAATGATAAAAAATCCATCCCCTCCAAAGGGATGCTCTATTTTTGCCTTCTGTTCCCTATTCCAGAACCAGCATTAATCTCCGCCTCCGAAGAGGATCTGGTGGTTCCCTGTGGGTTAATCCTTTCATCTGCTTCCTCCTCCTTTCCCAAAGGAAATATTTCAAAACTTACAAAAAGGACTTGTGAAGCTTTAGATCTGGCTAAGGGGGCACTCAAAATGACAACAAACCAACAATTTTCAGTAAACACTCAAAAAAAAAAAAATTAGAAATTGTTCCTTCAGCGAAACAAGCCCCAGTGCAACAGAGCAGTCTTGGGCATCTCTTGGAGCCTCATCACAGAAAATAAATGCAAGAATGACTTACTAGGTCATTTTGTCTATCATTTGCCAACAAAGAGCTATTTTCCATGGTGTTGCATGATAGTACCTGTTTTAAAAGATGAAACTTGTTTTAAGAGTTAGCTACTTCACATTAATAGGCCTCACAGATCAAACTCTCTGTCCTTTGTGTCCAACAGATATTTACATTTAAACTTTTCTCAGTTGTCCCCTCATGACCACACATTTCCCTCCTTCCTTCCTAGTCCACGATGGGCATGGCACAGACCTCAGATCAGGGGGACCTGGAGCACAAAGGACACAAACTGCTCTCCCACTACAAAGATTTCTTTTGTCACGGTTGTTTCCTTTCAGTGTTTTCTCTTAAGTCAGCTCTTTTAAGCTTTTGCCTTCCATTCTCTGACACCCTGAAAATTAACCACGATAACTTCAGTGGCAAAAAAGGGAGATTGTTACTTACTCATCTGCCCTTGCCTTTTGTCATGGATATTGTATTTCCTCTATTTATATTTTCATTAGGGCTCAGTCCCTCCCAGCTCTTCAGGGATGTCACTGTATGAAATACGAGGCCTTGCATTTATAAACACCGCAATTTTATTAAACTGAAGCTCACTTTATGGTGATGAGTTCAAGCAAAAAGGTATACAAATACACATGCATAAATTTAAAATTTTATCAGGAAATCTTAATGTTAAGATATTTTATCTTATATGATGGTTCTTCCTCAGTTTTGACTTGTTTACAGCTTTCTGAAGACCCTGAGAGATTTGAACACAGCAAACAGGCAAGCAACTGGTTTAAAGGTAATTTTCTTCTTCAGTTTGCAAGTGTACTATCAGACCTAGGGCCTGACTGCAGCTGCTGCAAGGGATGCGTGTGGTCATGTCCCCAGCGCAGGTGACAGTGTGACCAGCTGCTGTGGTTTACAGCATCCCTTTGGAGCTGGATGGCTGCTGGTGACTGTCAAGCTCAGTGGAGCCTCTTGCCTCAGCATCTGGTACAACACAGCTCATTAGTGAGAACCTCAACCTTAGCAAACAGGTATAAATTTATTATTCTGGATCTCAAAGCATGATTAGTTCTGTTGGGTAATCTGTGCTTACCAAGCAGGTAGACTTAGCAACTAAAGCAGGAGGTTTCTCCAGCTTCCAGGTACTGATAAACTAAAATTTATTCTTTTCTCATTACTTCCAGCACTTGTTGAAATCATCCCTGGATTAATCCCTTCCATGCCAGACAGATGCAGCAAGTTGTGTCCTAGGTTTAACATCACCTGCACTACCCAGGGGGTGCAGAACATGCTTGTGCATTTCCTGAGTTGTTTCTCTTGTAACATGCTTAAAACTGGAGGAAAGGGAAGTAGCACTTTCTGATTCAGAATTTGTCTCTAGCCATATTTTTATGGGTATGAAGTCGGGGTCTGGGAGAAGTCCCTGTGGTAATCTGATGACAAAGTAGGTCCAGATCATACAAATTACTTCATTTGGCATTTTTGTGCAAAACATTGTCTTCATTGCTTAGCCCATAGAATCGGTGCATTTTGTATATCAGACAAAATAAATAGTGGCTTCGCTTCAAAAAGAAAAATAATCATGACAGCCTTACATGTCCATGCATATTTTATGGACTGTTGTTAATGAAAGATACTGTATTTCATTTCTCTGCTGCCTGCTCAAGATTAGGGAATGAATTCTCATTAGAGTCGATCAATATTTTAAGTGAATACACTTTGGAAATTACTTAACAAGGATTTGTTGATACATCTTTGCATGTTTCTCATTTTACCTTCTGTTATCTTTAGAATTTGGAGATTTCTGTACTTAGACTCCCTGCAAACGGCCCTGCGTTTCATGGCTGCAAACTTTGCTGAGCAGAATTTGCATTTCTTCAAGAGATAAGCTGGAGTAATTTAAGCCTATTCATGTAAAAGCTGTCATGTACATCTATGTGCCTACAGACAAAATTGTTTTGTCGGTGAGTAGAATGGATTTTCAGCCACAACTGACTACTGCTCTCCATCACAAACCCAGGCAGAGAGACTCAGTCCTTCCCCTATCCATTATGAAGAAATCTATTGATTTTGAAGGAAAACTACCTGCTCCAATATTTTCACATCTTCCTGTTCCACTAGACCAAGGTGCAAAAAAAAAAAACCAACCCAACCCAACCAAACCAAAAAATGCACACACACAAAAAACCCCAACACATTTATTTCCCATGGTATGGAAAACATGGTTTCAGTGTCAGCTTAGCTTCAAAAAGCAAAGGTAATGCAATACACATCCAAGAGAGGTACAGGAACCAGGACACTGCCCAAACCCAATTCCTAAACCTGCAGAGACCTTCTCAGACACTTGCCAGCACTCACAGCAGAGGACAGGCAATGTGCTGCTCTCAGCACAGGACTCCTGTCCTAAAATCCTCTCCTGACAGCACATCATTTAGTACTTGCTTTAGCAACCTATTTCCATACCAAAATGCCTAATCAACATTCTTCAGATCCAACAGCCCTTTCTTCAGAGGCAGAACAGATTCAGTTTGTCACAGACAATGCCAAAGTTGTAATTGCCTACTATAAAAAAGGGAAACAATGGTATGTTATTTACTGACTGCTTTCTCCACTCTGCTGTGGGACAGCCTTTGGGCCCAAATTTATTAACCTGCCTGCCCTGCCTCTTGCTGGCAGCTGCCTCTGCACAAGCAACATGCTGCACAAAAGTACAGGGCTTGTTTCTCTGGTCCAAACTCACTTGTGAAACATGAGGAACATCAAACACCTCTCCCACAGTGGCCACCTCCCCATGACATGCCTGGCAAAGGAGCCATAGCAATGCCTCACTACATCATTAGGGCTGGCAAAGACAACCCAAGGCCTAAAACACAGTTAAAAGGGGGGAGAAGGTGTTGGTGTACATAATGATTTAATAAAAATGCAAGTGACCCTGTCCCCTGCTTCTAAAGGCTGCAAGGTAAAATTGTCTAGTGCCAGGCTCTATGGCTAATGGGGGACTATGAAAACATGTTGCTTATAAAAATATCACTTTTTGTTAAAGAAAAAAAATCAAGATATAAAGTATAGCTAATGTGCCTGGTGTTAATTGTAAAACTGACAAGCATTAGATGAAATGGGTAATTTTACAAGTACAGCAGAAGGGGATTAAATTATATGCAAGAATTATTAGACTGCATCTTATATTTATTAAAAAAAACCCTTTAGCTATATTTTAGGAGCAAGGACCTGAAGAAAAAATTAACTCTAGTTTATCCATGACATCTTTAAAATTAATCTCTAGACAGAATACTTGGGCACATCTCCAAGGAAATAGATCCTGCCTGTGGGAAACCAATTGCAAATACTTGGAAATTTCATGAAGAAAAATAATTAAAGGCCCGAGTCCATAAATGCTCATTACAGAGGAAAGTGCCAGGGATGGGAGTGAGGCAAGAGCTGTATTACTGTGCAGACCCCACACACTGGCTGCACTGTTCCCTCCCACTGCTGAAAGCAGGAGCTGTAGCAAATCCTGCTTTTGGGAAGAATTTTGAGGTCTGTGGTTCCAGATCCCTGGGGCAAAGGCAGCCGCCAAGTACAGCTCCACTAGCTGGAACAGTCCAAATATTGTTGTGCAGTCCCACCTGGCTTCACCAAGTCAAAACCCAAGTGCTGGCCTTTAAGCGACCCCATCTGGCAAACACTTGCCAATTAACAAGGCTAGTGTGGCAGAACCACCACTCAGCTGGAACTTCAGCATGGGCACATGCACAGCTACGAACCCTAAAAAAGGGTGAAGTAAAATCTGCTCACAGCAAACATCAGTAAAAGTGTCACTAAGAGACCTACCGATGTATCAAATATTAGAAGTATAATTAAAACGGACCTTTATTAATAAATTAATATTATTTTGCCTGCCTGGAAAGACCAGTTTCCAAGCCAAAGGGATCTGATCTCTCCAGTCAAAAAACCAAAGGGGAACTGGCGCCTCCTTATCCACTCCCTTTTCCTGGAGTAATTTTTTTTTTTTCTTTTATGCTCTTCCAAGTCCATCTTCACCACTAGATCAGCAACATCAAATTGTTTACACAAACAGTCAAACTTAAGGTTGCTCTGCCTGTATGAACCTGCAACAGCACCATTTGGAGAGAAAAGCTACATGAAAACTCCACAGTGTATAAAGCTCTAAGATTTAATTAAACATTAGAATGTTAAGATTTCTTGCCTAATCCTGCAATTATCTATGCAAGTGTCACGCATAAATACCTTTCTCTGCCACTCCTTTAGCTTCACAGTTGTGCCCAGGGAAGCTAGAACAAGGTCATACTCTGAAAAGGGAGGTGCAGGAGCAGGCAGAGGCCATGGGTACCTCCCAGAATGTCTTTCTGGCACACGATTAATACCAGCTACAGCGATTTGAACACAAACCACACAAGGTCAAGTTTGACGTGAAATGTTTCTCCAGACACCATTAAGTCTACTCATCACTATAAATGGCTCTGCCATGGTCATTCCAGCACAGGACACAGCAGGGTGTCCTTACACTGCGCTGCACCATACCTGGGACAGCACTTTCCAGTTTTCCTTGCACATCCCCACCAAACTGTAGCAACACTTATAAGGCAAGCAACTTGTCAGAACAGGTGGAAAAGCACTGAAGGCTTGCGGGGTGCACTGCTGCCTTTCCACGGGGGTGCTGCAGAAAATGTGCTTTTGGGACAAGCGCTTGTGTCGGAGCAGCTGCTCAAAGGTGAATTTGCAAAATCACTTCACTAGAAAGGTCAGAAAATCACTTCCCTCTGATGATTTTTGGAAAACTCCCACGAGTATCACCTCAAAGCTTTACATAGAGAGTACCTGAGCTCCTAAGTACTGGATTTGGCACATCCTGTGATAAGCACTGCACGCAGAGGGACTCGGAGGGTGGGTAACGCTGGGATTGCCTTCAGCAGAGGGCACTCGGCTGCTCCCCCAGCCGCAGCCTTACCCCGGAACTGGACAACTTTCAAGCACCCTTAATTTTGTTTGCTGCCAGTGTAGAAAGCGAGAATAAACTCAGCCCCAGGGAACCTGTTTTCTAGCTTAAGAAAACTTTTCCTGCAAAAATTACATGACCAATAGAGTCAAACTGGTTTAAATTTTACCTCTCTGATACACGTAAAACCACCGGGCAGGGTCTAGGAAAAAGTAAGAAAAAAATTTAACAAAAAGAAAGTGAAAACCATACACAGCTTTATCTTTTGTTAATTTTACGGTGACATTAGGTATGTCCTACAAGTGCCATAGGTCCCCTTTCCCAGTGATTGTAGGATTGTTGCCAGATATATGTGACTTTTTATCTCCTGAATTGCGTCTTTCCCTTACCCCAAGGGGCAGGAAAGGAAGTCAGAGCTTGCTGTCCCTGCATGATCACAAAACCCAGGGCAGCACGTCAAGGCAGGCATGCACACAGTCGCGCAACCATGCAAGCACCCATGCATGCAGCAAGACAGCAATGCAGCAGTCGTCCTAGCAGCTCTGGTAAGGGATAAGAAGGACTTCACATGCAATTTTTGAAATCTGCTGGGGGGCAACAGGAGAGGCCCCAGCCTTCTGGTTCCTCTCCACAGCCCAGCTCTTTGACAGCTGTAGAAATAAAGAAGTGATTAGTAACAGTGAAGAAGTCTCAGGTGGTCTCGAAGACTAACTGGTGCTCCTCACAGTCACTTCATTTGCAATGGGGTCATTCGTATTATCCTCACATCCTCTGGGAGAAAACTTCATTAGCAAATTAGGTTAAAAGGTTTTAAAAAATAACTACTTATTTTAAAGTTACTTATACGGCTTCTCATGGCATCAGTTTATTTTCACTTGAGAACTGGGTACACGGGGTGACCTGCAATAACTTGCAAAAGGCATCAGAGTTTTGGTCAGAACATTACTACCTGCAGCTCCCTGGTCCTACCTGGGCAGATCCTGCCCTCAGCCCACCTGGCATCTATTGCCTTCATTGCCAGGTAGTCTGTGCCTCCAGCTGCCCAAGCCTTCCTGAACACCCTCTCACCACACCATCAGCTCCACAGCATCTCACCTCCTGTCTTGGAAGCACCAGTGAACCTAACTGGTTTCATGCTCAATAATTCCCCGATAAATAAATAAAAAAAAAATGTGTTTAGAAGCAAGTCTGGATTTTCCTTCTGGCTCATTGGAGGAGGCGGCTTACAGGTACCATATGTGACAAGATCACTAAGCTGTTGCAGGGGCTGACCCTCCTTTCGTGATTCTCACTCTGAGCTTTTCACTTTTCACTTGCTCTTGGCAGTTGAATAACTAGATGGAATTAAAAAGTCTTTGAGATTCGATGTTAAACTGGTGCAGGAATGGAGAATTTACACTCCCACTAGAGAATTTAATAAAGTATCTGGCCATAGACAAAATTGACAGAAACACATATTAGAATGTGGCTTTCCAACAGCATCACTCACACAATGAGGAAGTGTCTGATCAGAGAGTACTGCTGAGTCATGATATTTGACCTCTAATTCTGGCTCAGCAATTCCCAGCCTGAGGAAGGAATAATTAAAGAAAAATATAGGACTGGCACAGACAGGAAAACCACCGTGGATGCTCCAGTTGGCTGCTAGAGTACAAGAGCAATGGCGATGAAATGATCAGTAACAGAACTGAATCCTGAATGACTGACTGCTCACACAGGGCTGTCACTCACAGTTAGTGACTACAGACACCTCCACACTTTCCCCTTTTGAACTGAAACGTCAAGAATACTTTGAAGAGAAGCTGGTCTCGAGAGCAAAGAGCCTCCAAACAACCATGGGTTTGAATCAAGAGCAATAGATCACAAGGCATGTTAGAGACAAAGCAGTGCATGTCTAGGAGCTTTACTGATAGTGCATAAAAACCATTAGCAAAATTTAGTAACTCCACTGTATTGCATGTGTTATAATCATGTGGCTGTTTAACATTCATGATCCACCAAAAGATAGGTTTGCTAAAATAAATAATGAACAGGTTGCTTCAAGAGGCTCTGAATGTCTACTGAAGCAAAAGGTGTTGAACTATTAGCCATTAAATCACTCACTGCCAGAAAGTCCCACTTTGCTGGGTAACATGAGGACAGAAAAAAAAAAAAAAAAAAAAAGAATTCCACTTATTCCACTTCAAGTCTAATAAGGATGGTTCTAAATTTTCATATTAACACTGGCTGGAAGCTAATATCCATTGATAAGAACAAAGAAATGTAAATGCAGTCATTAGAGAAAGCATGGCAATAGTGTCCTGATTTGATAAAGGTGAAAGCAATTAATAAAAAGAGCTACAGTACAACGAAAGGTCCCACAGTAAATATTGGCCCTGAAAAGATGAAGGTGCATCAGAGATGATTAGGAGAGAGCAGGAAGCCAAACGACATGCTGCAAAAAAGAGAAAGAAGGTCTTTTTTTCTATATTGTGTAGCCTTGTGGCTTATCAGAACTTTAGACAGTAGATAATACCTTCTGGATATAAATAATCTTTTCCTTTTTTACAGAGATAGGAAAAAAGCTCTTAAAAAAGATAAAAAGAAAAAAGCTTCTGATAACAATACATTTTTCTTCATTGTAGGAAAAACTTCACAGAGTCAGCTTTCAGGGGCTCATCTGAAAATTAATTCCCTTCCACATTATTAAAATTATAACTAAGTTTTTGATTCAGTCTGTATTTTTTTATTAACACTGGATTGCGCTTTTCAGAAAAATAGCACTTTTCAATAAGCTCAACAGAAAACTTCTTAATCATCATCTCAAATTCATATGCTTGTCTGCTTAACATATCGAACAGCACAAATAGGAGAAACTACAATGTTGATATCTCCACTCACAAAACCTCTTCCTAAAACATGCAGAAGCAGTTACTGAGGACTTGAATATTTGTCATCTCTTCCAAAAGGAGTCTTATGAATTTAAACTTTTTTTTTTTTTTTTTCCCCCAAAACCCCCAGGTTATGTATTACCCTCTGGGCCATGAAATAGAGCCATTTCTGAGCAACTATGGATCAATGAAAATCAATTGGCAGAACCTCAGTTCATCATTTCTGAGGATTATTTCTAACACAGTAGGTGTTTGTTGCAAGCAGCAGGTAATGCCACAGCCAAACCATCAGGGCCATGCACACAGGCTGGGACTGCCCACTTCTACCTGACCAGGGTGAGCTGCAAGCTAATATTAAACTTTACTTAAACCATATATATTTGTTTAATTTTTCAATGTAATTTAACTTACGATATTTTCTTTCCTTTATAACCTAAAGAAAGATGAAGGAAAACCCCAAAACAAACCTTGCAGGTACCAAAATAGGATGCAGGAAGCAGGGATAGAAAAATGGAGAAAAGAATGAATCTGCAGCCATGTAGTGGCTTCAGCAGATTCAACCTTCAGCAGTGACAGGTGAATAACACACATTTCCCCTGTGACATCTGCATGGCAGCCTTTTTTAACCTGTGGCCGTGCCCATACCCAATTCTCTGACAGGTCAGCAATATCTAAACAACAGTGGATTTTATGTCATTCCAATTGTACTGGACAGGAAGCCATTACACACCCCAACATCAGTGTTTAACTTTGTTCCTACTACCTGTGGAAAACCAAAACAACTCAAACACAAAAAAAACCCTAACATGGCAGATAGTATTTCAATGCAGAACCCAGTCCTGATTTAGAGCTGAGTTCTGGTACAAGATAAAAGATACTTTCTTTTTGACTTACTTTTAGGAAACCAGAGTACTAGAGAGCTGTATGGTGTTATGGGACATTGAGCTGCCAAGATGTACATCTGCTTGGAACTTGTTTATCAAGAAGGCTTTCAAAAATAGAAGGCAGGTTACTTAGACTCTAAACCAGAACAATTTTTAGTTTAATAGAAGGAGGGAACTCAACAGAATAGATATAAACCAGCTTTACACACAAATCCCTTGCTACCAAACATACTGAGGGGATGGGTCCTTGGCTCCATGTCCATAGTTTTCTCAGTTTCAGAAGGCTGAACACAACCTCCCTGCCCTCAGGAAGAAATATATTTGTTTCATAAACATAATAGAGACAGTGGGAAAAGAGTCTTGCATTTGTGTCACTTCTCTTTTGGAGGTGGCAAGTAAAAGCTTACAACAGGAGCTTCTTTGCCCTTGGCAAGTCTCTACTTCGGTCAGTTGAGACCTTCCTCAAATTATGTGATCTGCTGCTGCTGCTTGAGTAGTTGAGGGGCAGGGAGTAAAAACCAAAGATCTCAGTCCCTGCCCAGTGCCCGTGGAGAGCAAGCTGCATGCCTGCTGCAGCACTGGAAGCAGTGGAGGCTCCTCTCACCACATGCTCCCAGGCAGAGCAGAGCAGAGCTGCTCCAGGTCCTGCACCTCAGGAACATCGTCTCTCTGCGCAGCCCAGAGTGGCACCACCGTGCTTTCTGCTGAGGGCACCACTGGCTGGGCACATCGAGCTGGCCATGGCCCCCCTAAACCAGACACCTCTGCCCCACGCCTCCTCCAGACTTGTACAAAGAGCCACTCAGAGTCCATAGCCTTATTTTTTTATACACATCAATCTTTCTTACTTCTGAGTGATCCATGAGTAGCATAGCATGAGCATATTCCATTTCTGTGTTACTCCTTCCTGTTTAAAAAGTCAAGTTTCCTTACATTGTCATAACCCAGCCATTTACACCACAAATAAAGCTTCCTGTGACACTACCCACGCTGGAAAGGAAGAAGCGTACTCTTGATTATTTTTGTGCTTTGTAAGAAGTGTAGTACATCACTTAGTACTGAAACAAGACATTGAAATGCCATTTGGTACCATTCCAATTCCCAGCTGAAAAGAAATAAAATGAAAAATATTTACATACTAACTTTTTATATAGTTGAATAATTTTTGTATGGTTTGTTAAGCAAATATATTTCCTGCAATACATACATTTTACAGGCCATGGAACCTGGCAGCACTTTCCATTTTACTCTGTTAATATGAAATTGTGAATACATTCAGCATCACTTCTATTCAAGCTCAAACGTCTCTGCACAAAAAACAGCTCAGGCTGACACGATCACCTTCTGAGAGCAATTATATTTTGTGTGGTTTGTGGGGGTATTCAAGGCTATCTCCCCAAAGTGTCCAGACTACCACCAACACTGCTTGTGTGTTTTGCGATGTTTTCTGCTCTTTTCCAGAAATTCTTTAGCTGCCCCAACAGCAATCCAGGCTTCAGATTGTACTATTTTTTCTCAACCATAAGCAAAAAAACTTCACAGAAGAGGAGACTCTCTACTCTGTCTCAAACAATTTTATCTCCATAGAGACCTTGAAAAAGCCTGTCTGAAGGGTTAACCCAAGGATGATCACTCACAATGAAGCTTTTTCAAAAAAGCAGCATTTAGTCATAGCTACAATTAAAATGTAGGACTTCAAGTGGACAGATGATGAAGCTTCCCTCCCCCCCTCAAAAAAAAACCAAACCCCAACCAATCCCCAACCCTAAGTCTCTGCTCCTTCTCAGATGCCCTGTAGCAGAAAACCTCAAGTTCAGCAGACAAATCCTCCCAGCACATGAACAGCCTCGCCGCAGAATTCACAGTAAGCCATGCCCCTTTAGGGGAATCAAAGAAGCAAGCACTGGAATGCCCCCATGCTCCTGAAAGGGGAGTTTTGCACAACTCGGAATATTTTGCTGGAAACTCAAAATGGTTTATGCAAATCAGCTCTTACACCCTTAGCAGGACTTGGACTCCAGAGCCAGGCTATTTGAGAAGAGGAACATCTCTCACCAAGGGCAACACGACCTACAAGCTCTCCTGCTTGCTAGCACCGGTAGCTTCTTTCAGCCTCCTGCTGAGGACCACCCAGAGCATCAGCAGTGATACTTGCTCATAACGCCTTGCAGGCAGCAGTGCTGCATCACAGCATTTGCCTGCACAGGAATCCAGCTCCAGCCCCGCTACAGAAATTAATTTGTCCTCAGTAGGTCTCAGCAGAACAGGAAGGAGCATGGGTAATTTGCAAAGCCTCACCAATAAAATGTGAATAACAGTGCTCATGCCTCCAGACACGCTTTCCCAGCTCCACACACCTCAACAGCACCCAGACTCCGCAAAGGCCCTTGTCACCAGTGGGCCTCACTTTGTGCCTTGGACCTGTGCCGTTGCAGAAGATAAAGTTCTGCTCCAGTTACAGCAAAGACTCTCTCAGGACTTGATTTTTTTTCTAGGTTGATATTTAGGCAGCGCTTAAAGTACAGTGTTTGCTTCTAAATCACTCCAAGTACTCGTCTACGTTCAGACAAGCGCTTGTCCTGCGTTGTCTGTAGAATTTGATAAGAGCAAGCTGAGCAACCTGGGGTGATTTCCAAAAAGGAGATGAACATTCTCTACAGAGGCACATGAATTCTGTGACTAAGCTTGCTCCTTGTCAGCGACTTTCACCTGCTCAGGCTCTGTCCACGATCTCACATGACAGAGTTGTGTCTGTGCTACAAAATCAGGCTCTAGATCTGGGGCAGGTGCTGAACTCCAGCAAGCAATAACCCTGTGCTGTGGAAACTAGCAGCAGAACTAAAGCCTAAAGTATTGACCTGTCTGCAGACCAAAAAAACATCAGTATTCCAAAAAGCTGCAATTCCTGGCATTTCACAGTCTAGAACAGTGTCCTCTTGGAATAGCCTTTCAGCATTATTCTCATCACATCAGTGTTCCTCATTCCTATCAATCTATTCACACTTTGTAGGATTTCCTTCTTGGAAAAGGTGACACACAAGAATGGCTGTCTAGGGTCAGACGAAAGAATCCATCTAACCCAGGGAAGAGAATAAGAACAAGATGAACATAGAATGAGACTCTCAAGAGCCCCATCCTGGTCTCCAGCAATCTAAGCTCCATTTCCCAATCCAGAGCTGATGTCTTGGTACCCAGGATATGCACAGCACTTCAGAAAATTCTGAGCCAATGCACTGTCTTCATATGCACAAGTATAATATAACAAGGTTACCTGCTGCAATAAACGTAATAATAAAATGTAATAAATAAAATGTAATCTGGAGAGCACTGAGCATCACCCCAGGGAGTAACAACATTCATGTATGAGCCATTACAGAGGGGCAGCTTCAGCCCCCGGCCAGGGCCACCAAGTCCCACACCCTGACAGACAGCAGGTTTGCAGAAAACCTGTTTCTTACATAGCCCAGCAGAGAATTCCTACACAGCTACTTAATCATCCAACAGCTTAAACAGATTACTATACTTTTACTAGGCTGAAGTTTAGATCAGTAATTGCTATGCAGGGGAAAAGAAGATTAAAACGTGGAAGTCTCTCACCCAATTTTTGGTAAGGTACATAGAGGACAAACAAAGGACATGGAGGGAGCAATCTCCTCCAAAAGCAGCACCAAG
The DNA here is from genome assembly GCF_000691845.1 of Merops nubicus. Lineage (NCBI taxonomy): Eukaryota > Metazoa > Chordata > Aves > Coraciiformes > Meropidae > Merops > Merops nubicus. The sequence goes on along the minus strand of NW_008582622.1, from coordinate 1,260 downwards.
CCACTGTCCATAAACAGGTGCCCCCAGCCTGGGAAATGCAGGGAAAGCCAGGACCAAGGCAACACTCCAATTCCAAAGCAGCAAAGAGAAAGGAAAACCATGAGAATGTGTCAAGCTACCAAACCATGATGAAAGAAGAAATATACAACTTTTTAGAGGGCACTTAATAAATTAGATTGTCATAGAAGACTTCTGAATTATAAAAAGTAACCAAACTAAATTTTTTTTTTCTTTTTTGGATTAGTTTATTCATCACAAACCCTGTGATGAGCCAAGACAATACATTACAAATGGACTTATTCTCTCTGAGAAGAATTATTGCTGCCAATGTTTTTTTTCCTCATTGAAAAGCAAATCAGACACTTCAAGTCCCTGATTTATTACTGCACCGATTTCCATGAACATTGGTTTGCTCTAGCTCTGAGTTAGAAAAAAACTTTTAAACCCACAATAATCAGTGAATATATAATGTGGGGGAATCAAGCAATCAAAAATAATAATTAGTTCGATGCCTAATTTAAGGACATAATCTTTGGGTTATTGTGTGAAAAATACATTTTTCTATTTGTGCATTCAGGTAGGTTTTAACTACAGTGTAAATAAGTTGGTTTTTGCCTCCTCAGAGGCATCTTTATTGAGTGGGGGAATTAAACACTCTTGGCACTGACTGCAGAACTGACATGAGAACTAAGCAGACCTTTGGAAACAAAGGTGAGTAAACAACAGCACAAGGACAAACAATTTAAACTGCATAGAAAGCTCATAACAGACACTCTCAGTCACATACACAGTGTTTCACAATTACAGGGGACCAGAGAGCTGCAGTTTCACCTGAGGTGTCTTTGTTCTGGACTGGGACTTCTCGCCTGGGGAGGGAGACCCTGTGCATCTCTGCATGAGCATTATCCCCC
>NW_008582622.1:0-322 GCF_000691845.1 Merops nubicus | reverse complement strand
CCACCTGCACCCTCTTCGTGGCCAGTGTGTCCGAGTCCATTTACAGCCCAGCAGCGCTCTGCAGCTTTATCTCTATTAAGTTACCCAATTCCATAAATGTTTACTTCATTACAGGTGAACTACAGGGTGGATGGGCAGAGCTGTAACATGTCTGTTCGTAGCCAGGCACTTATGCTAGAATTCTGCATAACAAACTGCATGCAAAAGAGCTTTACAAAAAGAAGTATTCATCATTTCTACTTTGGCTTTAAGTGTCAATTTCTTACAGTCAGTTTTTTTAAATGAAGCTTTTTTTCTAAAAAATAAATAAATAAATAAATAA
>NW_008582621.1:0-8659 GCF_000691845.1 Merops nubicus | reverse complement strand
GGAAGGGGCCTGCCGGTGGGCCCGGCCTCCCCCCCGTCCAGCAGAGGTGGGCGCTGAGGGGGTCAGGGACGGGACGGGGACAGGGACAGGACCAGGGACAGGATCGGGGTCAGGATCAGGGGGTTCCCCAGCTCCTGGGGTGCGCGGCCCGGCCCTGCGCGGTGCCGGCTGCGCAGCTCTGACGGCGCCCTCGGGGGTTTGCTTCCAGCTGAAGGATGAAAGGTGGTGAGGAGCCGTTTTTTGTGAAATTCGTAAAGTCTTCTGGGAACTCGGAGTATTTCTTTAAAGCTCTTGAGGTGAGTAGGTTTGAGCATCTTTCTCTGAGCTCGGTGAGTTATATAGTTAAATGATTTCTGTGTTTGACTTAGGTGGAGTTTACACAGACATTGGGAAATAAAGCTGTTTCGGTAATAAAGGTGTTTAGTGTTTAATAAAGTTTGTTGAACAACAACAGTTTTGTTGAGGAAATTACTTCTTGAACAGGAAAGCCTAATGACGTAGAATCGTTCAGTCATTTATATTGGAAAAGACTTAAGATCCTTGAGTCCAGCTCTTAACATTTAGCAAAGTACTGTGTAGCTTGGAAGGTCTGGATGGTGGTCACTCTTCTAAGCACTAAGCAACCTTAGGAAGGGCACTGTGGGTTGTTTTCCATCTTGAGAGCCTAGTGGGAGCCAAAGGCATGGTGTGGCAGGATCAGCTCCTGTAAGTTTGACAAGTATCTTAAGTCTGAGTATTGCAAAAGCTTGAGGGAGTGAGTGGGACACCCCTGAGGTGTTTTAGCTCTTTCATCTGCTGGTATGCTCTTGCCCAGTAGCTCTGTTGTGTGCTGTCTCAAGTAGGTGTACTTGTGTTGTTTCGATGGGATGAGCTATTTGTGATTTGTTAAATAAATGTTGTATGTGTCTTCCTGCAGTCTATAAAAGAATTCCAGACAGAAGAACATCTCCAGGTCCTTGAAGAAGAAACAGCACTCAGTATAAAAGAAAATGATAAATCCCTTTACATTTGTGATCCTTTCAGAGGCGTTGTTTTCAATCATCTCAAAAAGGTAGGCTAGTAATCAGCTTACTTCTAGCTATGTGCTTTCTTTTCTAGAAGCACTCTTGTCCATGAGTACACTCTATGTTCTCTCTTTTCACACTGAACATAGTAGTATCAAGTAGTCACAAAAAAAAAGTTTTAAAACTTCACTGCATCCTCTGAGGAAGAAGTTGACTAGCAAAGCATGAGGATTATTTTGAGGCTCACAGCAAAGTAGTTTGATCATCTCTGGATGATCTTCTCTGATCATGAACTTCTCTGGATGAACTTCTCCTGGAGTTGCTAAGCTGGCTCTCACAGCTCTTTACCTCCTGGTAGCATCGTTTTGTTTGACGTGCAAGGAATTGTCCAGCAGATGAAGACTGGCTGGCTGGAATTCTCTGGTGTGTGAGCTATAGCATGTGCTGCTTCTGAGGCCAGAGAACCTACAGGGGTGGCACTGAAAATCTGCAGCTGAAAGTAAAAGCAGAACTGTTGCCTCCATGGAGAGGCTGGAGGAGGAGGAGGAGGGGGACAGAGGGAGGGCCCGGCCTTCCTCGGGATTCAGGGGCAGGGAGAGCCTTCCTTATAGCGCTGTACCTCCTGCTGATTTTTCTGTGTTGTTCTTGTCTTGGCTGCAGCTCGGCTGTAGGATCGTTGGCCCCCAGGTGGTGCTGTACTGCATGCAGGCCCAGCGCCGCGTCCCGCGGGCCGAGTACCCCGTGCACAGCATGGCCATGGCCGACGTCGCCGTGTCCTGTACCAGCCTGGACAAGGACATCAGGGTAAGCTGCTCTGCAAAGCCTGTCATCTGGCCCGTGGTTGTTTGCTTCAGATGGCTCCTTACTAGACTGTACCTTGTCTAGATCTATCTAGTCTGTGTGTAGTTTGTAGACTATCTATAGCTTATGTAGGGTTGTATGGAGAAAGCAGGAAACATATAGTGTAAAACTGTGGGTGTGCTGGTGCATCTGTGCATGGATGTGAATCCATAATCATGTACCATTTCAGCTGTATTAATATGGAGTAAGTGTATGTTTTAGGGATTTTTATTACCTGATTAGATGGATCACTTGTGCTAGTTTGTGGCTGTAATGTTACAAACAGGCTCTGTTTCTGGTCAGTCAAAACTACATGGTGAAAATTTAATAGCCAGTCAGCTATGTTTTACATCATTTATCCTATAACTTTATATTTTATTTATCCCAATACCTCTCTTTAATTTATACTACCTAAAATGTCAAACATCTGTAACATTTTCTACATACAGTATGGCTATAGTTTTTTTATTAAGGGTACAAATTATGTTCATCTTATCATAAATGCAAATAAAATGGTAATTATATTTGGTGGGTTTTATGGCTTCCATATATACCACTTCGTATTTTTAAACAGTTTTCTTTAAAGAAACCATGGACAATTGAAATCCATGATTTTGTTTTAAGGAGCATGTGAGTGTGATTTAGGTTCTTTCTTTTTTTCTTGACAGTTTTGCATAATGTTTTTTTTCTCTTCACCCAGGAAGAAGTCCATAAATACGTGCAGTTGATGGGTGGACGCGTCTATAGAGACCTCAACATGTCAGTGACTCATCTTATAGCTGGAGAAGTTGGCAGCAAGAAATACCTAGTAGCTGCTTCTCTGAAAAAACCTATTTTGCTTCCCTCTTGGGTTAAGACACTGTGGGATAAGTCTCAGCAAAGGTACAAAAACCCAAAGCCAGACCGGTTTTGTTTTGGGGGCTGGTAAATTCTTACGGTGGTACAGGCTGCTTGGAATGAAATAAAACCCAACCCTTGATTTCTTTCTTCCTGCCTCCCTCCCTGCTGGTGCAGCATGGTGAGGCACACGGAGGTGAGCGTGGCGGAGCACTCCTGCCCCATCTTCCTGGGCTGCACCATCTGCGTGACGGGCCTGAGCGGCGCCGAGAGGCGGGACGTCCAGCGCCTGGCCACGCGCCACGGCGGCCACTACTCGGGGCAGCTCAGGATGAACGAGTGCACTCACCTCATCGTCCAGGAGCCAAAAGGTGGGAGCTGCACCGTACGGAGAATTTGTGTGTCTTGAAGTAGTGTAAAGATGCCTGAGTGTAAGAGTTTGAACCGTCCCGGGTCTGCTTCAGTGTCGCTCTTAGTCCTTTGGTTTCAGGAATCCCGGTTGAGAAGAGCAGCACAGGGCACCCTTACCTTGCCCTCAAGGCTTGAGAAAGAGAACAAAAAAAGGGAAAAAAAAATGGAGACCCAGGTGGTATTTAGTTGAAGAAAAAGGGAGAATCCTAGAGAGGATGAAAGGTTTTTGGGAGAGATGGATGTGGCTTAGTTTAGAATTGCGGACTGAAGTTTTTAAATTGTTACTCTTTGTGCCTTCTGAACTCCCTCCTAAGATAAAATGAAAGCTCTCTTGCTTTCCTCTTGGGAAGATGGAAGGATTGCAGTTTCACTGTGAGAATAACAGGAATAGTTCTTTTTTTCCCCCCAATTTCCTTCACATTCCTTACGGGGAAATACCCTGGGAGTTATGATATGTTTTTCCTGTTCTTTAAAGCAGGGTGGTGTTTTTTGTGTTGGTTTGTGTTTTTTTCTTTTCTTTAGTGCTCTGTCCATCTGCAGCCATGAGCTAGCCATCAATGAGATTTTTTTGCCCTAACTTTAGTTAGAGAATAAATAAGCAGCTTATCAGAAGAGTCTGGGATAACACAACTTGCACGTTAACTCAGTTATATGAGGTTTTTAAATGTTCTTAATGCCCACCCATCTTTCAGCGATCTCTGTTTGAAGCATTTACCTGTTAGTGACTTGTGAGCTTTATTTTGTTTCTATTTGAAAGGTCAGAAGTACGAATGTGCCAAAAAATGGAACGTGCACTGTGTGTCTGTGCAGTGGTTTTCTGACAGCATTGAGAGGGGCTACTGCCAGGATGAAACAATGTATAGAGTAGAGGCTGGATCAAATCAGAGTAACATGCCCAGTACATCCACACCGATGAGTCATGCCAGCAAGCTTGACAGTAAGTAAGACCTTTTAAAATATGTTAAAGAATGATAGGAAACATTGGGAGTAAGGAGGAAGAACTGTTTCAAATTAATAAGAGTGCTGCTTGTTTTTGCAGGGGTGGTTTTTGACAGTACTCAGCCCGTGTGTAAATAACCCCTGCGGTTTGGCCGAGGTTATAGTCAGTATTTTTTGTTCTTCAGAATTTACTTTCTCTTCCAGCAGAACAAAATCGTATCTGGCAGTTTTGTATTTTTAGTGAAGCAGTGGAGAGAGATGAGCCAGAACTAATGCATCCTTTTAAATTTTATTTGCAGATCATACCTTTGCAGATGTCAGCCGCATTTCCAGCATCAGTTTGGGTGGTGTGAATGGCACCACATGTAGCTCTGCTATGAGCAGCAGGCTGGATCCTCCTCCTGATGAGCTGGAACACTTGGACTTAAGTTCTTATCAAGCCCCTGAAGATCTGTTAGATGGATGTAGGGTATGTTTAACAATGTATACTTTGAAATGTTCAGTCTTAACCCCATGGAAGCCACTAGGCTGAAGCACTAGCACTTGTTCTTTGAGTAAACTGTTGTTTCCATGGTCAGTAGCAATGGCAGATTTATTTTATGGGCATGTTCTGTTGTTTCCACCTGTGTCCACACATATGTGTGTATAGTTGTACTAAATATGTACTATAAATATAAAACTATATTTGACCCTGGAATGGGTTGCCCAGGGAGGTGGTTGAGGCCCCATCCCTGGGGGTCTTTAAGGCCAGGCTGGAGGAGGCTCTGGGCAGCCTGATCTAGTGGGAGGGGTCCCTGCTCATGGCAGAGGGGGTGGAACTGCGGGATCCTTGTGGTCCCTTCCAACCCTGACAGATTCTGATCTGTTTTAGCAGAGGACTAGAGCCCTAATGGCTCAAGGGTTGGACTTGATGATCTTGGAGGTCCCTTCCAACCTAAAGGATTCTATGATTCTATATTTCAACACACTAAGGAATGGGTTCTAGAGCTGGTGTGTGATTTGCAAGGATAAATTAGTCCAATTCTATTTGCTTAACTTGTTTGCAGCTTATCAGAAACTGCACCACTAGTTGTTGTGTTCTCCAGCAGTCAAATCCCACCAAAATATCCTACTTTATTTTTTTCTTATTTTTTTTCTTCCTCTTTTTAAGAGCTTTTTCTGTTGCTCTGTTCTCTTTGTAGATCTATCTGTGTGGCTTCAGTGGCAAGAAGTTGGACAAGATGAGAAGGCTTATTAATTGTGGTGGAGGTGTTCGATTTAATCAGCTTAATGAAGATGTTACCCATGTTATTTTGGGGGAGAATAATGATGAGCTGGAACACTTCTTGGACAAGTCAGCTCACAGGTTACAATAACTGTATTTTTCTCCCATAACCTTGTGAACAGGAAAACATGTATTGATTTGAAAATTCTATTTAGTTCTTGATTTAAATGGGAAGACTTATAGCTAGTATTCTCAAGAACATCCTCTTGTGCTCTTGAACTATGTACTTTTTTTGGGTAGCTGTGAGTCACCTCAGTGAATAGAAAAACAAGTAATATTGGGGAAAAGAGGTGTTAACATATTGAAGAAGATTTAGCAACCCAGCAGTGGTAGATATAATCTACGTTGTAGAAAACAGGTATGAAATTCTTTGTTCTCAGACTGAAAGAATTAAATCTTGAGGATTGTGAAATGCTTAAAGCTTGATTAGATTTGGAGTTAGAAACTTCAAGTGCGTGCATATACTTATGTATATATTTGAAGAGCTGGAAAGAAGAATCACAGTTCTGAAACCTGCTGTAACTCGTTTGTATAACCCTTTATTTTACAGGCCTCTTGTAGTGACAGCAAAATGGTTGTTGGAGTCATTTAGGAAAGGTTATCTATGTCCAGTGGAGCAATATATCCCTCCAAACTACCAGCTGTTAGAGAATCCAGTTTTGGAGCAACCTGCAATGAAGTCAGTTCTTCCCAGAAATAACAATGTCTTGAAGAAAGAAGCTGTGAAGGTCACAGAGCCCCAGGAGGCTGCTGAAGATCACTTCCTCTCTCAATATGTAAATAATGACCCTACCTTAGGTACGTCCTAGGCTCAGCACATCATAGAAAGCTTAACTGCTCCTAATTAGCATTTGAGTTTTGCAGCATTTGCCTGTTAAAAAGTTAGCCATGTCTAGTATATTAGCTTCCACACTCTGTTTTAGAAATCAAATTGAAGCAGGCCTAGATAGAGCAGTTTGAACTCAACCCTGGCTGAAAACAGCAGACTACTGTCATTTCTTCATGAAGCTGTTTTGAGTTGTCTTTGATGTTCTCTCGAGCAACTAACAAGGTTGGTTGGTTGGTTTGTTGTTTCATTTTTTTCTTTTCCCCTTTCAGATGAAGCCAGGACTGTCAATGATGTTACACACTTGACTGCTCAAGGAAAGGATCACTCTCCCACCTGTGATGTGTCTCTGGGAGAACCCTCCACGCTGGCTGAAGGAGGCTTGTTTGCCAGAAAGAGGTTCCTCCTGCTGGGTTTTGGAGGAGAGGAGGAGTCCTGCCTTGCAGGTGTTATAAGGGAGAATGCTGGGCACGTCCTGCCCCTGCAGAGCAGAACCATTGCAGACTATGCTGTGGTCCCTCTGCTGGGCTGCAGGGTGAAGCAGACCGTGGGTGACGTTGTCACAAGCACGTGGCTGGTGAGTTACACTTGCAGTTCCATGAGCAAACAGGTTCCTGTGTTAGAAATAGGTCTAGGCAGGATGCAGAGTTAGCAGTGGCTTAAATGGAAGTAAGATTCTGGGAGACTGGCCTCATTTCCTTTGGAGTGCACTGAGGGAAAGCATGCTTCAGAGCCTCTGAGCTCTAAGGGGTCTGTTATCTGTTTCCCTTCATTTTCTACAGGCTTGTTAAGTAGCACTTCACTGTCAGGACTCAAAGGCCTTTAACACAAGTTTGACAGCACTCTCACTACATAATGAACTGTGGAAGGAGGTAGTTGACTAATAATGATTTCATCTGATATCTTTGGGCTTACTTTTTCTTGTTTAGATGCTTTTTACAGCTTTTTAACTTGTGGCAGTAGAGCAAATCAGCTTTATAGCTCCAAGTCAAAAAATACTAACTGTATTTACCAAGAATGGGCACATGATGTAATCACTGTTAGTATTTCTCAGCACTAGGTCACCTTCTGTGAAGCAAAGCTATACAGACCCTCAGATCATGCCTTGAACCACTTCAAGGGAACCTCCAGGGTTGGAAGAGTAGTAACTGGAAAAGTCTTGAATAATGCCTCAGTGTGTCAAATCTGACAAAACTATCTACAAACAAATCTGTCTGATTCCATGGGAAAAATTAATCTTGGATGTAATGACAGAATCAGGATTGCTTGTGGTCGAGTCCATAAACGCTGCTGGACAGTTGCTGAAGTGGTGTTGGCTTTCTTGCTCTTTGGCTTGATTTGCATTTTTTTTTCTTTTTCCCCTCCCTTAAGTTAACCTGTGTGAAACTGCAGCTGCTTTTAGATCCCTGTTCCAATCCACTTTTCACACCAGTCCCTGTAGTGGAAGGAGTTACCCCCCTGGAAGATTGTGTTCTCTCCTTTAGCCAGTTCACTGGTGCAGAGAGAGACTCCCTGGTTTTTCTGGCAGAGCTGCTTGGAGCCAGGTATGTCTCCTATCACTGTTTCTCCTTGTTCTTAGAGAGACAGTGTGATGAAAACTGTTATGATTTCATTTCTTTGTTACAGGAGTAACAAGCATTAGAGTTAAAGCTCTTTTGGATTCTATTGATTTACAAAACCTAGTGCTGAAGCAATGAGCACTTTTTTTATTTTTATAAATAAAAATAAAATGTGCTCTTTATTCTTATTTTCCTCTCCATTAGAGAAATTTAGTCAGTACTCAGTACTAGTATAACCTAATTTCCACCAGAATATGCTCAGTCTCCCATTTCCCAATGACTAAGTCTCAGTAACTTTTTGCTCTGCTGGAGAACAGAGTGGGAAGAGTCAGTTTTTCAGATGTCAGGCCTTCTGAGTTGTCCAGGAGCAGACCTTGTTCTTCTTCAGTACTATCTGGTTCAGCCTTGTAGCCAGGGATAGTGCAACATTTCCTAGGAGCTGGGATGTTGAATTATTTGCTCCCAATTCATCAGCATCTTTGAAAAACACGTTTAGTCATGGAGTGACAAAACTGCATGGCTTAGAGTTTTGTTTGAACAAAATTCTTTGCCAGTGAGTTCTCAGTCCTGCTGTCTGCTTGAAGGATTGGGTCCTTGAGAAGGGAAAATCTGTAATGTAAGGAATGTCTTACTCACTTGGGAGCAATGCATGCTGGCTTCAGAAGGTTCTCCAGCCTTCCCCGTTCCTCTGGCAGGAGGAAGTCAGGCCCAGGGTGTGACTTGGGGATGGGATACGCGGGGACTTGTGCGGAGTGAGAAGTGGTGCCTTTCCAGAGCTGCTAGCAGCAGAACACCGCTGTGCTGTTAGGCTATGCCTTGCCCTGGGCTGTTTCCCTGGTGCCTGACTGCTCTGTCCCTCAGGGTGCAGGAGTTCCTGGTGCGGAAGGCCAGCGCCAGGAGGGGGATGTTGCCCAGCACCCACCTGCTGCTGCGGGAGCCCGGCGGCTCCAAGTACGAGGCCGCGCGGCGCTGGGGGCTG
>NW_008582620.1:0-7009 GCF_000691845.1 Merops nubicus | reverse complement strand
TTTAGCAACCTCATCTTCCAGCTCTCTTAGTACCTCTGGGTGTATCCCATCGGGTCCCATGGACTTGAACACTTTAAGGTTCTTCAGACGATACCGAACCAGATGTTCACTTATAGTGGGCGGTTCTCCCTTCCATTCCCTGTCATTTTCTTCCATGACTCCAGGAGTGTGGCTGGGGGTCTTCTTACAGTGTGACTAAATCACATTGTAAGATACTGGTGAAATTAAGGAGCCCAAATATCTTCCTATTAACTCTAAAAGGAACAAGATCAAATCTACATTTTTCAGAAGTGTGTGGTAGATTTCATTAGGTGTACATGCAGCTGTGCTAATTGCAGCTAGAGAGAAGGATAGCTGATATGATTCAGGACATGGTTTAGTGGTTGTGATAGTGTTGGGTTGACTGTTGGACTTGATCTTAGGTGTCTTTTCCAACCTTAATGATTCTATGATTATATTTCATGTGTATGTGCATTAAAATAGCATCAATTCATATATGTGCATTATGACACTCATAACTGAGGCAGCAGTAACTATTAGACATATTATTACATAGCAAATTGAATTATTAAAAAAGTATTTTAAAGCTACTAAACATCTTCATTTTTCCCCCAGTTATCCTTCAAAGTAGATTCAGGTTTGTTTTTGTTTTTGTTTTTGTTTTTTAAAAAAAAACTAAAATAAAAAATATAATACAATTTCTTATTAATAAATACTGGTAATTTGAACATATGAAGGAAATGTGAAAGTTAGAAACAAAAAATAATTCAGCTACATGTAATAGAAACAAAATACCACCTTTCATAGTTTTGCAAAATAGACTTTTCTGGTGAATACATTGCATTGTTGTAAGAGAATCATAGAATCACTATGATTGGAAAAGACCTCTAGTATCATCAAGTCCAACCTTCCTCCCAGTATCTCCCGAACCACTAGACCATAGCCCCAAGTGCTACACCTACTCAGTTTTGAACACTTCGTGTAAGACGACTCCACCACCTCCATGGGCAGCCCGTTCCAGTGCCTAACCACTCTCTCAGTGAAGAAATCCTTCCTAATATTCGATCGAAACCTCCCCTGGTGCAACTTAAGGCCATTTCCCCTCATCCTATCATCAGTAATTTGGGAGAAGAGACCAACACCAGCCTCACTACAACCTCCTTTAAGGTAGTTGTAGAGAGCAATAAGGTCTCCTCTCAGTCTCCTGTTAGTTTTTGTCTCAGTGAAGAAATCCTTCCTAATATTCGATCGAAACCTCCCCTGGTGCAACTTAAGGCCATTTCCCCTCATCCTATCATCAGTAATTTGGGAGAAGAGACCAACACCAGCCTCACTACAACCTCCTTTAAGGTAGTTGTAGAGAGCAATAAGGTCTCCTCTCAGTCTCCTGTTAGTTTTTGCAGACTAAACAAACCCAGTACCCTCAGCTGGTCCTCACAAGTCATGTTTTCCGGCCCTCTCACGAGCCTCATTGCCCTTCCCTGGACCCACTCCAGCACCTCCATGTCCTTCTTATCCTGTGGTGCCCAAAACTGGACACAGTGCTCAAGGTGTGGCCTCACCAATGCTGAGTCCAGGGGCACAATCACCTCCCTGCTCCTGCTGGTCACACCAGTTCTGAACCAGGCCAGGATGCCATTGGCATTCTTGGCCACCTGGGCACACTGCAGTTGGCTATCCACCAACACCCCCAGGTCCTTTTCCACCAGGCAGTTTCCAGCCTCTCCTCCCCAAGCCTGGAGCCTTGCCTGGGGTTGTTGTGACCCAAGTGCAGGATGTGGCCCTTGCCCTTGTTAAACCTCATCCAACTCACCTCAGCCCATTGCTCCAGCCTGTCCATATCCCTCTGCAGAGCCTTCCTGCCCTCCAGCAGATCAACACTCCCACTTAATTTTGTGTCATCTGCAAATTTACCAACAATGCATTTGAGTCCCAAGAGTCAAGATCATTGATAGAGATATTAAACAAGACCAGTCCCAAAACCGAGCCCTGAGGGAGACCGCTTGTGACCAGTTGGCAATTGGATTTAACTCCATTCACCACAACTCTCTGGGCTTGGCCCTTGGCCATCCAGACAGTTTTTAACCCACCAAAACAGATGTTGTACCATATCCTTTGATGACTGTTTTCTGTTTTTACAGGTAAAACCCAGAGTATTTGTAAACTTCACTCAGTTAATGCCATGTTCATCAGTGAACTTTGTGGTTTGATTTGCTTTTTTTTTTTTTTTTTTTACTTGCAGCACTTAAGTTACTATACACGACTTTTTCTTATCTTTGCTATTAGAACACCTCTTTGCTATTTCAGAGCAAATACTCTTTAGGAGAAAACATACATTCTAGCACTGCATTTGCCATGTACTAAGACTGTTCAAAAAGTGCATTTCCGAATCAAGGCAATACTCCTTTTTATCTTTTAACAGAATAGTTATTTAAGCATATAATCTACAAAAGGAGTTCAGTGTGGCTGAAGATATAAGATATTTGTGAATCAGAAACAGATGAATTTTTTTAGGACAGCTATACCATCCCCACATTCTTATATTTTAAAGATGTTCAGATTTTCAGCCCTAGTCTTGATGATCACTAAAGCCCTAGTCTTGATGATCACTAAAGCAATTATTAGTTCAGTGGAAAGTATTCATAATGTTCATCTTATTTTTTTCATTATACATGCGTAGCTCTTTTTTTCTGTTAAATCAGTGTTTCATTCTGTTTTAATATGAGTAGTAACATAAGGAATTTTCCTATTGTGCATTCTTTGTGATGTGCAAGTAGTTTTAGGGACTCACCGAAACAAGGGTTCCTGTTCTAAAACAATTGAAAATTGAATATTTCTGAGAACTCATCTCTGATTCAACAGTTAGGCACGTGCTTATTCCATTGATATTGGAAAAATTGATCACAACTGAACAACAGACTTGTCAAAAGCAGAGTTGTGAAATCCCAAACAAAATGACAAAGCTTAGTATTTATTTCTGTTTGCTTTTCTGTATCTCTTAGGATAAATATGTAATGTAGTCAAACTATGAGAAGGAATAAATAGTTGTTCCAAGGGTCTTGGATTTATAACTGCTTAAACATATTTGGCAATATTTGGTGGAGGGATGGAACTGGGTCAAAAGGATAAAAATGCTTGAAAGTCTTCTGATCCTTGGAATAGCCTGTGGCTCACCAGTCATGTGCATATGATGATTTATTTCCTTTTTCTGTTTTTTCTTTTTTTTGTTTTTTCACTTCTTTCATAAATATTTAAAATCTTATGTGCAATTTATGGAAGTACAATAGGGAAGATCCTTGCTGATACTTGTTTCTCTGGTGGAAGAGCTGAACGGGATGTAGAAATTATTTTGATTTAGCAAGAAATGGCAGAAGCAATGCTAAGCACTTCATGTTTTGAAGAACTGGTATATTCCGCTAAAATTTAGAGATGGTCTTTAAGATTAGAAAATTTTCTGCAGTCTAAATAACCAGCTGATTTCAAAGTCCAAATGGCAATATTTCTTCTGGTGTTATGTATCTATTTAACACTTAGAAGATAAGGAGGATTGATGACAGGTTTTTCCCAAGTTCCGATGACCTATTTATTTGTATTTTTCTGTCATGTTCCTGCCTATGTACTTTCGTATCATGTTGACGTCATTGCACACACACAGAAGAAAATATCTGTTCTAGGTTGTGGAAAGCAGATATTTATTGTAATAAAATCAAATAAGTCTTCTGAAGAGAGGAAATGAGCACAGAAGTATGAAATGATTGTGGCTGAGTAAGGATAGGAATTAAGATCATCCATAGATATTGTTTACCTTTGTTAACTAGATCTTAATCACACTTGTGGGATTACCGATTACAAGTTTAGATTTAATTTAGGTAGAATGAGATCCTGAAATGGGGAAGAATGTACCTCAAGTTGCTTGCAAGTTCGCAAATATACTTGAAAAGTCCAGTTGACAGTAGCTGGAATTTTCTTTGTATTCTACTCAAATGGAAATCTATGTTCTTGGACCCCCATCTAGTACCGTGTGAAACTAAGCTGACTTTGGATATTTCAGGTACTTCTGTGGTGCAAGTTACAGCTACTGATGCTGATGACCCTTCATATGGAAACAGTGCCAGAGTAATTTACAGCATACTTCAGGGACAGCCTTATTTCTCTGTGGAACCAGAAACAGGTCAGGAAAATTGTCATTATTTTCATTTACCATAAACTGTAGACTTTTTCTTTCATTTTGAATATCTTAGATTACCTAAAAAAATTAATTAAAAAAAAAAAAATGAAATAATATTTCTTTTTTTCCTTATCACTTATAATTCTTGCAAAAAGTATAAAAAATTAGAGTTATTACAGGTGACACTATGAAGCATACGTAACTTTATAGCAGTACTATTGTTACCTTACAGATCTAAGTAACAATATTTGTGATAAAGGCAAGAATAAATATTTATGTCCTAGAAAATGTTGTTCCTTTTTTCTTAGTCTTTACTTGGACCAATAAAAGGTGTTCATTCTACTTATCAAACATATGCATAAATACCTTGAATCCTTCTTAGCATGAAATGTAAACTAGTGTATTGGATTTGCACAGCAAGTTCTGCGGGGAGGGGGTGTACAAGGGTAGCTTCTGTGAGAAGGTGCTACAAGCTTCTCCTGAGTCTACTAGAGTCAGTACCAGCCTGCTCTAGGATGAACCTGACACTGGCCAAGCCTCAGCCAGTCATCAGTGATGGCACCACCTCTGTGATAATGTCTTTAAGAAGGGGGAAAATAAAGACTGCACTGCTGCTGCTGGAGAGAGGAGTGAGAATATGTGAGAAACACAACTCTGCAAACACCAAGGTCAGGAAAGAAGAAGGGGGATGATGTGTTCCAGGTGCCAGAGCAGAGATTCCCCTGCAGCCTGTGGTGAGGATCATGGTGAGGCAGGCTGTCTCCCTGCAGCCCATGGAGGGTAATGGTAGAGCAGATACCCACCTGCAGCCTCTGAAGGACCCCACACTGGAGCAGGTGAATGCACCTGAAGGAAGCTGTGACTCCATGGGAATCTTGTGCTGGAGCAGGCTTTTGAAGGACTTGTGTATTTAGGCAGAGAAAAGCCCATGCCAGAGTTTTTCTGGCAGGACTTGTGAACCCATGGGAACCCATGCTGGAGCAGTCTGTTTCC
This sequence comes from Merops nubicus, assembly GCF_000691845.1. Taxonomy (NCBI): domain Eukaryota; kingdom Metazoa; phylum Chordata; class Aves; order Coraciiformes; family Meropidae; genus Merops; species Merops nubicus. The sequence continues at coordinate 1,848 of NW_008582620.1, read as the reverse complement.
AAAGGACTACACCCTTTGGAAAGGACCCAAGCTGGAGCAGTTCATGGAGAATTACAGCAGTGGGAGAACTCATATTGGAGAAGTTCATGGAGGACTGTCTCCTGAGGGAGAGACCCCATGCTGCAGCAGAGAAAGAGGGTGAGGAGTTCTCCCCTGAGGAGGAAGAAGCAGCAGAAACAACGTGTGCTGAACTGATCACAACCATCATTCCCTGTCCCCCTGTGTCATTTGGGGCGAGGATGTAAACTTGGAGTAATGTTAAACCTTGGAAAAAGGGGTGAGGGAGATGTTTTATTGTTTATTTCTCATTATCCTACTCTGATTTGATTGGTAATAAATTGAACTAATTTCCCCAAGTCAGGTCTGCTTTTCCTGTGATGGCAATTGCTGAGCGATCTCTCATTGCCATTATCTTTACCCATGAGCCTTTCCTTACATTTTCTCTCCCCTGTTCAGTTGAGGAGGGGGAGTGATAGAGCTGCTTTGGCTGGTGGCTGGCGTCCAACCAGGATCAACCCACTGGAGCTGAAAAGGGAACTGTCATGTAGAAGTAAAGTTTGTTAAACAGATAGCCTGTACTGAAGACTGTTTGTACATCTTATGAAGAGAAATTTGTACTTTAAAACACAAAACTAATATTTTAGAAAATTATTTCACAGCCTAATACAACAAAGATGCAGCAGATTGATATACATCAGAAGTAGATTATTAACTTCTTTTTTTAATTTACTTATTTAAGGCATCATCAGGACTGCTTTGCCCAACATGAACAGAGAGAACAGGGAGCAGTACCAAGTAGTTATCCAGGCAAAGGACATGGGAGGCCAGATGGGTGGATTATCAGGGACGACCACTGTGAACATCACACTGACCGATGTCAACGACAATCCGCCTCGATTCCCTCAGAGTAAGCTGCATTTAATAGTTGCCTTGTACTGTAAGAGCTTCAAACTAAAGAGTTAAGCAATTACCATCTGGTTTAATTTAGGGTAAATCTCGATTATGGGGCACACATGAACAAAAGGCTTATGTACTGATTTATTCACTATTACTAAAGCAGTGTATTAAATGTTACAGCATTTGTTCATTAGGAGGCAGTTACGTGGTCAAATATAACTGCAGCAAACCTGGAAATACTTTGCAGTACTGTGGGAGGGGGTGGTAGGTGGACTCATAAGAGCATTAGAGCAATGTTTTTCTTTTCCCTTACCTACTGCTTAAATCCTACATACTCCCTCACTAGAAAATAAAAGATGTAATAATTCTAGATACACAGAAATGTTTGAATTGTAGTATCTGCTTACATATTTAATCATGCAGAACGTGGAAAAGAAATTACTTGAAGGGAATGAAGCAGATTTGTACTTTTCCAGTTACTGTGCTACAAAATTTTTTTTTTTTTTTTTTTTTTTACAGCTTAAGTTTACCAAAGCTTTTTCTAATGCTTTTTAACTTTTGATAATAGAGTAATCAAGCCTCTGTATCCTCAAACTAAAATATGAAAACACTCTTGGATTCTTGGTCTCTATGCAATATGGAAATATTGCACTGTGTATGTCAAACTTGTTACAAGTTAAGTATTTTAAATGCATTTGAAGCCTTTTGCACATACTGAAGTTGTAATATTTTCAAGATGATTGGGACATACTTAACATCTAGAGGAAGGAGTATCCTCACCACTCATTTTTTCTTCTGTATATCTCTCATGAATCAACTAGTTACTGATGATCAGCCTTCAGGCTCAAAATAATACAAGCTGATCAAATCATTATGATTTTAACATGCTCTTTTTGGCACAAATAAAGTGCATAATTTTGTTCAATTTAATATTGTAATTAATATATATAT
>NW_008582619.1:11088-14371 GCF_000691845.1 Merops nubicus | reverse complement strand
AAAAAAAAACGAAACAAACATTATTTTTATTTAAAAATAATAAACCCAGTGATGATCACTTGCTTCTGCCTTTTCCCTCCCCTTCCGGCGCAGCTGCAGCCCCGGCCCCACCAAGCCGCTCATCCCGGCAGCACCCCCCACTCCAGCTCTGGGCCACCCAGGAGTACACATGTGCCCCGTGAAGGTGGCACTGGAGCAGCCCCAGTGGGCACCCGCTCCCGGCAAGTGCTGGCCAAGCCCACGAGCAGAATATTAGCCGAGGCCATGCCAGAAGGCAGAGGTGCCAGAAGTGCAAAGATTCGAAAGGAGCACTCCGGTCCGAGGCTGCTGAAGGGACCAAGCAAGTTCCAAAGAGGCCTGGGAGAGGCCGTGCCACTTTCCTGGCAGCATTCCCTTGCTATCTGGCTTGCCAAGAAGGGAGGAGGAAGAACAACAGCTCATTCCAGAGCATGTCGGGCAATTGCACCATCCAGGATTTGCCCCAGACAACAGCAGCTGCTCCCAGGCAGCAGATGGGGAATTTCCCTGGCTGAGGTGAGGTCAGGAGCACTCTGTGTCTTCGTTCTCACAGCACCTTTGGCTGCTGGTTCCCTAATGCGTTGCACGTGCTCCCCTGGGTTGGAGGAGGGGCAGGGAAGGGTGGTGAGCTGAACAACAGAATGGATGTGGAGGTAACCCTGCTGTCTCCTCTGCTTTCGGCCTGGAGGAATCTAAAACCCAGGGAAGACCTATGCCCTAAGTTTTTTAACACCTTCCCAAGCCAGGAGATGGGGCAGGATCTTTCTATCCTCATTGTGAAAGAGGAAACCACAGCACTGTAAGGCAGCAAGATGTCAGGCATGACAGCAGAAGCAGGGGTCCATAACCTGGTCTTCTGGCACCTCCCACCCTCTTTCTTCAGCCGCAGAACCAGATGCTCAGCAGGACAGCACAGGAACGGAGCACTAGGCTGGGATCCCCCAGCCTCAGCCTTGAGCACTGGAAAGGGTTTGCAAGTGGGGAAGCCCCCGTGCTCCCACTCACCTTCTGCCGCGCGTGGGTGCCAAGGACCCGAGGGAGCGGGCGGGCCGGGGAAGCCCCTGCAGCCCTCACATGCCCCGGGGTATTGCTCAGCCTCCCGACGCTGCTGCAGGGGAGCGAGGTGGGTTAGATCACATGAGACCTCAGGCACCCGCAGCAAGAAACAAACGTTTATTAGAGTGAGTGTTAGCTCTCCTCACCCCGTGTTTATTCTGATGGCGTTCAGGGGTGCCAGGGGATGCTTCGTCCACCGTACAGTGTGAGAAGGAGTCCTCTCCTGCTCCTTCCCTGGGTAAGCTGGAGACCCCCACAAGTCAGACCCGTGGCAGGGAGGGGAAATTCAGTCTTGCTGCTGGGCACAAATACTAAAAGAAAAGCTTCCCCTGTGTAGTGATCATAGTGCCATCATCTTCCTTCCGGGAAGGCAGCCTGAGGCCAACAAAACTTTTCCAAAGAGGAGAGGAGGGGGATAAGTCTCCCAAAGTGGCTCTGCTCCCACTGAACTGCAGGCAGGCGAGGTCCCAGCGGGCAGCAGGGCAGCATCACTGAGCAAGGAGGCAGCCCAACGGGCAGGAGGAGTCCGGCCGCTCATTCAGAGCACACAACAGGCTTCCCCGAGATCTTCAGGTCATCAAAGGGCAGCAAGGCGAGGAGCTGCAAAGGCCAAGGGTGTAGATGGGTAAGGATCCAGGGCCATGTCTCCATCCAGCTCAAGTAGGGGCCCAGATCTTCTCCCCCAAGTCCTGCAGCCTCCCGCCTCCCTAGGAAAGTGCCAAGGAACCCTGGCTGGGCTTTCCCTAGGGCTTGAGGCAACAGGCAGTCACCCCACACATGCTCAGAGCCAATGCCAGCACCCTATAGGGGAGGACAAGCACAGCTAGAAACTCCTCCTGGGAGTTTCCCCCCACACTGCCTGACTCCCGCGCCCCCCAACACGCTTGCAGAGCCACAGGCCTCCCCCCTCTGAGACTCACATCATCATTGCCATCAGCCAGGTCCTGAGCTGTCTCGTTCTCCATGTTCCTCAGCAGGGTGTCGGCCCCGGAGTGGGAGAGGATGGCGGCGATGGCAGCGTCCTTGCGGCCCACGGCCAGGTGGAGCGGGGTGCACCCGTTGTACATCTGGGCGTCCACGTACGCCCCGTTGCGCAGCAGGAACTGGACGGCCCTGCGGTTGTGGCTCTCCACGGCCAGGTGCAATGGGGTCTTCCCGCTTGTGCCCTCCTGCAACCCGCAGACCGCAAGGGGATGGGTGCAGGGTCTCCTCAGATGGGCCCTGCAGCACCCACTCACACCCCCTCAACAGGGTGAAAAGCAGCCCCCACCCTGACTGCAGTCATAGCACCCAACAGCCCAGCAAGGACCTTTCTGCGGTTGTGGCTCTCCACGGCCAGGTGCAATGGGGTCTTCCCGCTTGTGCCCTCCTGCAACCCGCAGACCGCAAGGGGATGGGTGCAGGGTCTCCTCAGATGGGCCCTGCAGCACCCACTCACACCCCCTCAACAGGGTGAAAAGCAGCCCCCACCCTGACTGCAGTCATAGCACCCAACAGCCCAGCAAGGACCTTTCCTCAACCCCGCAGCAGTGCCTGCCCTGGGGCCATAGGGAGCCATGTGGTGTGCCCAGCCCTACCCAAACATCACACCACGCCCAGCCTTACCCGAACATCGATGTTGGCACCACTCTTCAATAGCAGAGACATCATGGGGATGTTCCCCTTCAAGGTGCTGATGTGCAGGCAGGCCAAGCCTGGGGTGGGGAGGCAGGAGAGAGAACCACAGTCAGCCTGAGTCACCCAGAGGCACACCAGCCCCAGCCCTGTGCCCAGTCTGCTGCGTTCCCCAATCTCTGCACACACAACACTCGGTCTCTGCCCAAGCCTGGCCACTGGCTCTGCACTGGGCTGCCCCCAGGTCTCACCTTGCCAGTTCTGGAGCTGCAGGTCCTGGTGGTGCCCGTGGGGCTGGGCCGTGTCCTCTGGCAGGACTGTGCCCTGCAGCAGCTGCTGGGCACACTGCAGGCGCTGCTGCTCGCAGGCCAGGTGCAGCGGGGTGTTGCCGTTGCGATCCTGCAGCCCAGGATTCACTCCCTTGTGGATCAGTGCCTGGATCACGCTGGGTTGCTCCAGGTACACTGCGAGGTGGAGTGGGGTCTAAGGAGGAGGTGGGAACAGAAATTAGGAAAGGTGGGCATGCCCTGCAGGACCATTCTCACAAGTAACAAGCCTTAGGACAAGGGGAAATGGCCTCAAGTTGTGCCAGGGG
>NW_008582619.1:0-10834 GCF_000691845.1 Merops nubicus | reverse complement strand
GCCCACACAGGAGCCTGTCCCAGGGTGTGGCTGGCACCCAGGAGTAACCTGCAGGAGATGGCTTGCTACTCTGCCCCCCACCTCAGTTCAAGGATCACCCATGGGGGCAGATCTCATTCTCCCAGGTTATCTACCCTGCCACACTCAATTTGTGCCTGCTCCACCCACCAGGGCTGTCTGCAACATCCCTGGGCCTCACAAAGGACCCTTTTCACCCTTGGGTGCTGGGAGCTGTCACACCTGTCTCTCAGGCTACCTCCCACCCCCTTCTTTCCCTCCCTGAAAAGGGGCTGCTTACACGGGACCTTCACCCTGCTCTGGAGGAAGCCAGGGGGAGGTCTTGGGGAAATAGCAGATGGATTTGGCATCTATCCAGGGAGCTGCCTGCAGCACCTGCCTGCCTCTCATCTTCTGCCTGTCACATTCACATACCTGGAAAAGATCATTTTGGATCTCCAGCACCTCCCTGGGCAGCTGAGCAATGCAGCAGAGTGCTACGGCTGGTACGCAGTGGATAATGGCCAGGTGAACCAATCTACAGAGGGGACAAAGAAAATGGAAAAGGAAACAAAAATAAAATTGAGTCCCAAATTCCATGATCAGGAGCAGAGATCCTCCACTGCTGCGTGGAGGAATAACCTCCCCGCCTCCACCAGTCTCCTTCCTTTCTCAACAGCTCAGAGCTCCTTCATCCTGCCCTCTCCCTGGGGAAGCTCTGCAGCAGGGCAAGGCAGGAACACGGCCTGAGGCTTCCCAAGGCAGTCCTTTGCACTGTTCCCCACGGGAATGGATCCTCCTGTCTCTGCTAAGCACCACAGGGTCTTCCTTTGGATCTCACAGCACGTGCAGGGCTTGGACCTGGCACTGCCCAAAGCCAGGCTTCCAACCGAGGCAAGCCTGAAGAGCCTGTGACACGTTTCGCAGAGCCCAAGGGCCACGTCTGGTGGCTGCAGAGGGAGGTCTGGGCTCTGGCAGCCGCCTGGGGAATTCCGGTTCCCCGCTGCCGGCCACGCACCACACTTCTTCTTTCCCTTCTACAAAGGCAGGCAGCCAAAGCCAGACGGAAGCCCAGCGCCAGTCCGGGATCACCTGCACGGCGCAGTCCCCATGCCAGCCGATCTGCTGGCCTGCACCGATTTCCTGTTCTCCCCCCACATCCTTCCCTTTTGGCACTGCCACGGCAGGGCTGGCACGCAGCCCACCAGCGCAGAGGAACGCCAGAGGTGCAGCCATCGGACTTCGGTGGCCAGAAGGGAGCCCTGGGGCTCAGGACCGTGGCTCCCATAGCCATGAGGTGGCCGGGCAGCACACAGTGGCCCCCAGCCCAAGGAGAGGTTTTATTTCCAGTTGGGTCTGATGCTGGCCCCTGGCACAGTCAGAACAGAAGCGAGAGTGCGACGGAGGCAGAGCCGAGCGGGAATTTCCAGCCCTCGCCGCCGACCTGCCGCGCTCCCGGGCCCCCCCCCGCACTCAGGGACTGGCCCCTGCCATGGAGCGTCCCCCCGGGCCAGCCCCGGCCATGTCAGGTGGCAACGAAGAGCAGGCAGCAGCTCCTGCTCTGCAGGGCACGTCAGGCATGAGCCGAGCCTCCCGCCACCTCCTCAGTGCTGCGCCGGGGCCCCTGGGTAGCATTTATCTCTGGCAGGGATCAGCTCCAAAACGAAGGCAGGGCTCTAAGCCGGCTCCTGCCGCCCACGCTGCTTGGAGAAGGCAGGCAGGGCCGAGGGACAGAGGGCGAGAGCTGTGCCAGCCCTGGTGAGACACCCTGCTCCCCGGACACCCAGCCTTGGGATGCCACCCGCAGCAGGGTGGCGGGCAGCACCCTTCCACAGGTGCCACGGCAAGACCCGGCCCTAAAGAGCTGCAGCAAAGCAGCAGAGCTGGGGCTGCCTTCTCACCAGCCACGGCGAGAACTTGAGAGTGCTGAGAAGCCCAGAGACCAGTCCACCAGTATACCCTTTATCCACCTCCTCCCAAGCACCGTCTGGGGGTTGAGCCAGCAACAGGGATGCTGGACATCCTCAGCCAAGCCCCATTTTTGGCAATGAAACAAAGCTGGTTCCTCTTTGCCCCGCCACCAGGGGACAGGCTGTGCCTGACAGGACAGGCTGCATCCCAGGGAAGCCCCAGGTCACACTTGGGCAGGGAATTCCCCACTGGAAGGAGAGACCACCCACATTTGCCTCCATGCTGTCATGGGGTCCTCGTGTTGCCAGCGCTCCCTGGGGCACTGGAGGGGGCTGCAAGTATCCCCATTGGCAGGGTCTGGCCACCCTTGGTGGACCATGGGGCAGAGACACAGCCAAGGAGCTCAGGCCAGGCTAGAAGGGGGCAGGAGTGAGGGGCAGAGCTGGAGGACCAGCTGCAAGAAGACTCCTGCGCTCAGCAGGGTCCTTGCTGGCCCCAGCCTGGGTATGATCTGGGCCAGGAGATTCCCTGATGGGTTTTGCATCATCAGGCTCCCAGTCCTGTGGTAGCACCTGCTCCGAGGTGTCCTTTGCTCACTTGCAGGGACAGCCCCTGTTTCTCCAAACCCACTCCCAGGCACCACGTGCAGGAGGCCGCAGGATCTGGCTTTTTCAGGTACAGCAGAAATAAGGCTGTTCAGACAGGGGACTTTCCAAGGCAATTCGGCTTGAACTTTAAACCTCTGCTGCTTTCACTTTCCAGAGCCACGCTGGGCTCCCAGGGGAGGGAGCAGCGGCCAGGGTTGCACCCCACTGCAACCAGCCCCCACACCCCCAGGAATCCCCCCGCCCCTCCACCACTACCCATGCCATGCCACGTTGGCATGTGGGGACAAGTGGGGCAATCACTTGGGGGAGGTGGAAACCCCGGGCAGTACTCCACCACTGCTGGCACCTTCCTCTTCCTGGTTTTGGTGGCTTTGCAGCTCAGAAAAGCAGTGACGCTGGTTGGGGCTGGGCTGATGCCCAGCAATTTGGGCACCTATGCCATGGAGGTGACAGAGGCAACTGTCTCCACATAGCCGGAGCTCAGGCTTTCACCTCAAAGCCGGGATGCCCCCGCTTCAAAGGATTGCTTTTCCCCCCTCCATCTTCCTTCTCCACCTGTGTGCAGCTCCTCCTGCACTTTCATTTCTACATTCATTTCCCCCTTTCCTCATTGCCAGCCCTTAGCTTCCTGAAACAGCTGCAGGAGCCATGAGCTACTTGGGGGAATCATGGCAAGGCCACCAGGCTGGGATGTGTCCAGGAGCGGATGCACACAAAGCAGCGACGCCAGCCAGGAATTGGGAATATCTCCTGCTGAGCTGGGAAACCTCCTTTGCCCAGGAGGCAGACCTGAGGCACAGGCATGGTGCCAGTCTCTACTTTCTTCCGGGCAAGGCTACAGGCACACCTCTCTCTGCCACGGCAGCCGCGCGGTCCGGACAGTGCCAGGCTGCTGTGTGCTGGCACGCAGCGCTCAGCTGAGCCCCACAGCCAGGGCACGGGGATGGAGAGATCCCTGCTTGTGCCAGACACCCCTCCTCGCCTAGCCACGGCCCCCTGCCTTTGCCAGAACGAGCCCTTCACCCTGCCATGCTCAGACCCTTGCCCTTCCCTCGGCTGCCTGCACGCCTCTCCTCTGCTCGCCTGCTCCCCCCTCACACACATTCCTGCCTGCCGCCGCGGGAGCAGGTGCCCAGAAAAGACATTTAGAAAGGGCAACAGGGAGTTTTGGAAAGGGCTGGGGATGGAGGTGTGGGCGGGGGAAATGCGGCCGGCCTAGGAGTACAGGCTGCTGGGTTTGTTCTCAGCTTTTCCACTTGCTCACCAGCTGTAACCTGGCACAAGGGGACTCGTTAGCACTCTGAACCACAAAGGTCCCACGGGCACAGGGCATCCCTGGCACAAAGTGATCCACCCATCATCAGAGAGAGAACGATCCTGGAGCAGAGGGGTCAGGGCCATCACTGGGCACGTCCCTAGGCCTGAGTACACCGTGCCCAAAATGGTCTTAGTTTAGGCACAGGAGAAAATCTATTTCCACAGTACTGTGCATCTCCCAGGCTTCTGAGTGACTTCAAACACCCAGCAGGAAAGGTGCCCACGCCTGAGGACTGGAGACAGTAGAATGGGGTAAGGGTGACAGCCAGTTCTGACACATAAGCAGAACTGATAATGTCCCACCAGTTCTCCAGCTATTCTCTCCTCTCCCTCTAGCAAAGGGGCTATGCAGATCACCCCATCTCCCTCCTCCATCTCACCCCAGAAGCACCTAGGCCAAGGGATCCAGCATTCAGTAGAACATGGTTTGAAAATTTTTTCTCCCTCTCTAGATAACATCCCTATCTGCAGCAGGAACAGTTCACTCCAGGCTCCTTATTTTGGCTGAGTGGAGCAGTAGGAAATCATGCAAACAATTCACACAAGAGAAACTCGTTCAGGGGAGGAAATGGCCCCAGCAGCAACAGAGAGGAGTGTGAGGGAGGAGGAAAACAGCAGGGGAATTCCATGCTTACTCTGCTCTCCTGTTCCAGCCCCGTAACCTGCACTGCTAACCGCTTCCTCAGCCATCACCACGAACCTCTGCCAGCAGGCTCAGCAAGCACAGCTCCATCCTGCCCTGCAGCCCTCCGACAGCCCGACTCCCTTCCTCCTCACATACCAACGTGATGCTGCCTGGCTCCATAAAACCGTTCCAGCCGCCCTCTGGCAGCTCCAGGGGAGCAGTGGATCCCAGCTGGCTGCAGGCTCATCCTCATGTCCTCTGCTCCTGACCTAGGTCTCCTGTTCTGCAGGTTTCTTCTCCCCTCCCCTGGGCAAAGCCCCTTCAGCCATTGGATACAGCCCCCCTGACCTCCAGCATGGGCAGCTGGTGCTTCCCAGCCTGCTGCTCCCGGGACCAAAAGGAGGGGTGGGAAGCAATGGGCAAGCAGGGGAGACAGCCTCCACCTTTCCTGCGGTGCTCTGCAGAGGTTCTGGTGAGGGTGCTGGTGGATGAGGGGTGCTGGAGGCTGACTGGCGGGGGAGGCATTGAGAGAGGGCTGTGGGCACCTCATTTTTCAGGAGGAGGTGAGGAGATGAAGGTGCCCCTCTTCACCCCCATGCAGCACTCCTGGCCTCACACCCCCTAGACTCTGCACCCACACATCTGAGCATTTTGCTACATTTCTGAGCAGACAGTGGGTCCAGGATTGTAGAAGCACTAAACATCAGATGCACGTGGACTGCTTCCTGAAAAATGAGGGTCTGTCCCACGCTACCATCACTGCAGGGATGGGCCAAGACAGAAAGCAGGTCAGCCCATCTCAGGAGGGCCCAGTCATGGGCTGAGAAGCAAGATGAACAATGTCAATAAAAGCAGCAAACATCCCAAAAGTCGTCCATTGGCCATGGTAACTCTGTCTCAAACACAGCAAATTCCCATTCTCACCCATCGGGAGGCAAATACTTTTCCTTCAGTTTCTGTACACACAAAGGTATCTCGAGGTCAGAACAGCCTCTTACAAGAGGACAGGGCCTGGACTTTGCCAGAGCCTGAACAACTCACCCTAGCAATTATTTACAGCCCTACACATGTCCTCACTGCCTCAGGATTCTCTTTTCATGAGGCACCAGCCGCAGGTCTAGGATATCTCAGGGCCCCCCTTCAGCTCTCCATCTGCCTCGTCAGAGGGGCTCCCCATATCCAAGATGCAGCGAGCATCCCAGACAGCTCACCCAGAGTTGCCCAGCAGCTTATGCCCCACGGTCTCTCTTCCTAGGAATACAGTCACAACTGACTCCTCTTTTATCCATATTGTAGTTTAAAAAAACCCAAACCAACAAAAATCAAAACTTTCTTAATTTAGCTGAGCTCAGCCCTTTCCCAGCAGAGCCTGCAGAGTGCAAGGACCTGAAGCCCTCGCCACCTTAACTCATCTGTTATGGCCAGGCATCAGGCTTCTGCATCCCAGGACATGGAAATTTCCAGCCATTCTTTCCCTTCCTCTGTGCTGAAGTTCCCTGTGCCTCTCCCCAGCTCTAAGGCAAACTTGTGCAGGCGGAAAGTCTGAAGAAATTTCCTCCAGGCCAGGCTGAAGTCATCTGAGCAAAGAAAAAAAAAATCTCTTCTTGCCTGCACGATCTCAGAGAGCTGCTGGGACTTACCCACCTCACGCCAAGGCTGTACGTGTGTGACCCCTGTGGCAGCCAGAAACTTCTGGGGCATCCTAAAGGAGCCTGTTCAGAGCTGCCTGCCCTTGCTTGAAGGGACACCAAGCCCTCTCCTGCTCACCAAACTTCTCAGCATGCACAGAGCAAGAGTCAAAAGTCTGGGTACAGGGAGCTGGACACAGCAGGTTCCCTTCTTCTGGCCAGCCCCACCTTAGGGCTCATTTTCTTCTCTGCCCCACACGAGCAGTGTGCTAGGGAGCAACTTGGGATGGCCCAGAACTGCCTTGGCAATCAGGCCAGGAGCTTGCCAAAAAACAAAAGCATCCCTGGTTCTCATTAACCATGGCCATCCCACTGCTCAGCCCAGCCAAGCAGGAAGACTCCCAGCATGACCAGCAACCAGGCGTGCTCTCTGTGCTGGACTTGTTTAATCCTTCTCCTAAAACTGTGGTTGCGCAGTCCTCTGCTTGTTTTATCTTCTTTCACAGTGCTTTCCCTTTGCAGTTACACAGCAAGTGCTCCCCCAGGCACATGCACTGGGATCCAGGAGTGTGGGGGTTCAGCAACACCTCTGTTTGGCAGGGCAAGCACTGAGCAAGCAGCCACACCAGAGCAGGCAGCCTAAATGGGGATGACCTCTATTCCCCTGCATCTAGCACAGGGCTACAGGAGATGGGAGGGCCACAACTGGGACAGACCAGCGATCAGCCATTGGAAGTGGCTCTTGGTCCCACTAGATGAGCCCTTGTGCTCTGTGCCTGCCCACGCAGGCAAGGGCTCAGCAAGGCAGGCCCCTTTGGTACTATCACGCGGAGGGGAGCTCAGAACATCAGCTCCCGTGGGGCCCCGATTTTACTCGATTAACTGTCCCCGAGCCCTTGTTAAGGCATCTCAGCCCACAAGTCACTGGCACGTGATTTCTTATCAGCAGACAGGGCAGCACTTGTCTCTGGTGGAAGGAGGAAGTCAGGCTTCCTCCACTCCTCTCCCTCCCCGAAACACACACCCGACCAAAACCGTTTGGTCCCATTTTCCAGCTGAAGGAGGCCGAGATGTCTCTGCTGTGACTGGGCTGGGGTCTCCCAGCGTTCACCCCCACAGAGGAGATGCACTGTTTTGTGTACAGAGCCCTGTGCAGAAGACAGCCAAGCTTCTGCAGCAGCACAGCCTCCAGCCTTTCACAGCACTGCATGGCCAGAGGGCCCAGAGCAAGTCTGCATGAGCTCTGCCCACCTGCCCAAGGGGCACATCACTGTGGCACCGACGGCACCAACGGTGTGTGGCCCAAGGATGAGCATGGGCAGAAAAGGAAACATGTTTTTAAGTTTAAGACAGAATCTACAGTCCTACAGAGAGGAAGCTCTGCTTAATTTCCCACACTGATGAATCAACTCTGCCTCTCCACAGCTGGCAGAAGCTGCCATAAGTCCAAGTGAACTGGGAGGTTTTCCCTTGTGCTGGAGCATGACAGACGACCACATCGCACCCCAAAGAAGCTGGTCCCACACCCACCCCTTTCTCTGGACATCGGACTCAAGCATCTGCCTGGCAAGGCCAGGAAGGAGGGGATTTCCTTGGTCAATCCTAACAAAGGCTGAGCTTGTTTGGAGATGGGGGCACAGCAATAAAGCTCAGAGCTGGCCATGCCAGCAGCTGGAAAGCCCCTCTCTTCAATTCCATGAGAGCAGTCCCATCGGGACTCAATGCAGCAGAAAAGGGGCTGGTTTAAAAGGAAGACATGGATGTTTGGAGGAGACCACTTGGTTTACAAGGAAAAGACAGATGCTTGGAGGAGGCTACTTGAGCCTGAGCACTCAGGGCTTGCTCTCGACCCAGCTACTGAGTAAGCAGGATATGTATTACTGCACTAAGTGCACCCACCATCTTCTGCCTGTTGCCCTGTTCCTCATCCTTGACTTTTCCTGCCACACCAGCTCTTTCACTCTCTCTCTCAGGGACCAATATGCTGGTGCACGACTACTGCAGCTCCCATTTCCCTGAGGCAGAGGGACTGACAGTGGCAGTGGGGAGATGTGGGGCAGGCCTGACACTTGGGCAAATGATTCTTGGAAGATGGCACCCACACATTTCACTGGCCATCACACCCACATCCCCCCTGTTGGCCAATTTCCTTCCTGCATAAGCAGGACTCCTTCTAACTGTGAGTGTGGGAAGAGACAGTTTTAGCACCATTGCTTCACCTTGCCTGGGTTAAGTCTCTCCCACGGAGGTGGGCAGGAAAGTATCCAGGAAGGATCATTCTGACGCTCCAACCACCCAAGCACATGCTCCTCACCTCTGCTTCCGCCTCCCATACTTCCCTACAAATGCCAGGCTGACAAACATGGACCTTTGACAAGCACACCTCGAGGTGGCATGGGTGGGTGAGCCTAGGGGAGCTACAGACAGTCAAGATTTTTGCCAGATGGAGAACCAAGTCTTTTGCCAGCTCCCTTTGTGCTAGCTCAGCGCTCATCTCTGCTCAGTACCAGCCAGGGCATCTGGGGAAACAGGAATTACTTGGCCAAAACCCCTGAACTTTTTGCATTTTCAGAATTACAATTACAGGAAAGCATTGTTGCCCAAGTCTTCTGAAATATAATGATAGTATGATTTTAATTCTTGGCCTGGAGCTGTTTTGTGGCAAACATTCAACCAAGGCACACAAGGAAATGTGCTGCTGACGGAGATGAAAAGAAGTCGATGGGTTTTGTCTGGCTGGATGAAAGGGATGCAGCCTGTGGCCATCTGATCCCTTTTTTCTGGAGACCTCCTGTCACTGGATGAGCAATTGCTCCACAGACTTCAGCATTACTATCAGCCCCGACTTGTTTTTGCATACAAAACTGGTGGCAGTTCAATGAGGTGCTGGGTGCTCACAGTTCCTATTTGCATCGGCCCAGCGGTGGATGTTCAGCATTTCTAAATATAAATGCCGCCTACCTCTGCCGCAGGGTCAGGAGGAGAGACAGGAATAGCAGAGGCAGAAATCCACGGCCTCGCCACTCTAACCACAAGAATAGTTTTTTTTTCCCAGGGCTGGGAGCAGATCCCAGGAAAGCCAGCTCCTGCGCGGACACGGCTAGCCTGGAGCTGTATGAGCTGCACCACCAGCAGAGTTGTTGCTCTCTCCCTCACTCTTTACAGATTTCCTGTTTGAACTGCACTGAGTGCAAGAAAACAGAAGAGCAACTGCAACCGTTCGCAGAGTTCTCTGGGAGCCTCTCCTGCCTGCAGTAACCAAGGCACCACGGATTAATGTTTCCCCAGTTAATGAGATGCTTGAGTTAGGCCTCTCCAAGCAAGTCTGACGAGCAAAGGGCTCACTCACCTCACAAGACAGCACCAAGCAGCAAAAGCATCTCCAAATGGCTGCATCTGCTGGGCTCACTATAGAACAGTGAGTGGGGAGCCCTGGGCACACTGCCACAGACTAACTTGGGGGGCTTTTCTGAGGCACTAGCTCCACAGCTTTGCTTAAAAGACCCCTGTCTCTCTCCGTGGGCACCTTGGCTTTAGCATGACAGCTGGGAAAGGTGGAGAAGTTCCTGAAAGTGAAAGAGCCCCAGAGCCAGCCTGCAGATAGGACAAGACTGGAAAGCACTATCCAGGCGCCTGGCTGGGGCACGTAGGAGGCTGGGTTTAATCTAACCTTGCTTGCTGCAAGACTTCCAGCCAATCCTCAGAGCAGATCCCACAGCGAGCATTAACAAACTAATTAGCAGATGCACAAGCTCCTTCCTAACCAGGAAGTGAATGCTCAGGCTGGCTCCCAGCTCATCTTCACCCTCAGAACCAGATGTGCTCTGCCAGGCAAGGACGGAGGCTCCTTGCTGCTCCCGCTACTGAAGCCATTTGCTTGCTTTTGTCAGTGCCTCTTAGTTTCTATTCCTCTTGTACCATTACTCAATACTAAACTCCAGCCCGGGTTTGGGGCAAAGCTTTGCCCTCCTCAGCTGCAATCACGCTTCGCTCATGCTCTGTGTGTGCACTCATGATGAAAACCTTCCATCGAGGGAATGTACAATAGCAAAGCACCGTGATTAGCCGAAAGCAGCGACCAAATGACAAACCAAATAACCTGGCCTTGAGAGAGCACTACGGATGTGGGAAGCCCCCCCTCACTGAGAGAAGCACTCGTCTCCCTCACCGAGGCTTGGGAGGGCAGCGGCGCAGCAGGGCGTGCGTCACGGCCGTGCTGAAAGCTGTGGCTGTGCAGGTGGGTTGGCAAAGCAAGGCATTTCCACCTGAGAACAAACAGTTCTTGGGCTGCTTGGCTGAGCAGCATCTGTGGCCCTAATACAGCCACCTCAAGGCCTTGCCCTGCAGAGCCAATCTTGTTTCGGGTCTTGCTTATGTGCCCCCTCATGCAGCCGGGCCTTCCCCATCGGGGAGGAAATGTTGCATTCTCTGGGGAAGGGACAGTGCTGGGGATTGATTTGCTGCCCCTCCACCTCCGAGTTGCAAGCAGCCCCATACAAAGTGGAAGCTGGCTTCCTGCGGTGGGTCCGTTCTGTGCCACGTCGCCTAGGGTGCCTCTCGCTCTGCTGGACCTGGCTCGGCTGCCCCACCGCTCACCCACCCAAACCCACGGCAGGGTGCCAAGCATCCGTGAGCAGCACGAGGCTGTCGGGACGGGGACTCGAGGAGCCCCCCCAGCCCGGCTCAACGGGCGCTCCTCGGGACAGGGCTGGGATAAAGCCCGGCTTGTCTCTAGGCTCCGGCTGCTC